>NC_084548.2:18950000-18990000 GCF_033978685.3 Nerophis lumbriciformis
TATATACTACTATACTATATTATAGGGATGTCCAGTAATATCGGCCTGCCGATATTATCGGCCGATATATGCGTTAAAATGAAATATCGGAAATTATCGGGATCGTTTTTTTTTTATTATCGGTATCGTTTTTTTTTCTTCGTTTTTTTTTTTTATTAAATCAACATAAGAAACACAAGATACACTTACAATTAGTGCACCAACCCAAAAAACCTCCCTCCCCCATTTACACTCATTCACACAAAAGGGTTGTTTCTTTCTGTTATTAATATTCTGGTCCCTACATTATATATCAATATATATCAATACAGTCTGTAAGGGATACAGTCCGTAAGGTCACATGATTGTGTGTGCTGCTGGTCCACTAATAGTACTAACCTTTAACAGTTAATTTTACTCATTTTCATTATTACTAGTTTCTATGTAACTGTTTTTTTATTGTTTTACTTTCTTTTTTATTCAAGAAAATGTTTTTAATTTATTTATCTCATTTTATTATTATTATTTTTTTTTTAAGTACCTTATCTTCACCATACCTGGTTGTCCAAATTAGGCATAATAATGTGTTAATTCCACAACTGTATATATCGGTTGATATCGGTATCGGTAATTAAAGAGTTGGACAATATCGGAATATCGGATATCGGCAAAAAGCCATTATCGGACATCTCTACTATATTATCATAATTGGCCTATTGTCCATTGAAATCGTCTGTACTTTACCCACATAATCAAGCACAATGTATTTTTACGGAGACACAAAAATAAGCAAGGCAGCATAAAAATAGTATATGCTGACAAAACTCCCTGTTTTAGTAAAAAAAAAGAAGCATATATATATATATATATATATATATATAGAAAAAAAAAAATATATATATATATATAAATATATATATATATATATATATATATATATATATATATATATATAAATATGTGTATATATATATATATATATATATATATATATAAAAATATGTATATATATATATATAAATATATATATATATATATATATATATATATATATATATATATATATATATATATATATATATATATATATATATATGCTTTTTTTTACTAAAACAGGGAGTTTTGTTAGCATATGGGGACGGCGTGGCGCAGTGGAAGAGTGGCCGTGCGCGACCCGAGAGTCCCTGGTTCAATCCCCACCTAGTACCAACCTCGTCATGTCCGTTGTGTCCTGAGCAAGACACTTCACCCTTGCTCCTGATGGGTGCTGGTTAGCGCCTTGCATGGCAGCTCCCTCCATCAGTGTGTGAATGTGTGTGTGAATGGGTAAATGTGGAAGTAGTGTCAAAGCGCTTTGAGTACCTTGAAGGTAGAAAAGCGCTATACAAGTACAACCCATTTATCATTTATATACTATTTTTATGCTGCCTTGCTTAAAACAGGGAGTTTTGTGAAGGACAAAACTCCCTGTATATATATATATATATATATATATATATATATATATATATATATATACATACATATATATATATATATATATATATATATATTTATATATATATGCTTTTTTTTTTTTTACTAAAACAGGGAGTTTTGTCAAGGCTGGAACTGAACTATTCATGTTTACATTGATTGTTATGGGGAACTCTGTTTCACTCCACAAACTTTTTGATTTAGGAACCTTGTTCAAGAACCAATTAGTTTCGTAAGTTGAGGATCGACTATCCATCCATCCATTTTCTAGCGCTTATTCCCTTCAGGGTCGCGGGGGGGGGCGCTGGAACCTATCTCAGCTGCATTCGGGCGGAAGGCGGTCGTACACCCTGGACAAGTCGCCACCTCATCACAGGGCCAACACAGATAGACAGACAACATTCACACTCACATTCACACACTAGGGCCAATTTAATGACTATTTACCAATTTTGTCACGTTGTTAAAAAGTGATTCTGAAGACTCTACTGTACCATCACTGGCCCTCAGGTAAATTGAGTTTGAGACCCTGGCTTTAAAGGAAATTGGTTGTGATGCATTTGTGTAATCCTGCTAACTAACTAACTGAAATACCTCTGACACACTTTTTCACATGGGTGAGGAAACAATATGTAAACAATAGGATGGATGATCATTTCTTCATAGTGCAAAATATGACTTTGCAAGAGCTCCTTTACTATAACATGTACACCTTCTAAAATCCTTTAGCCAAGATGACATAAAAAGGTAACTTAGTTCCTTTGTTTCTGCATAGAAGACTTTGTAGTAGACGTATTTACAAAGAAGATAGGAGGGGCTGGGGGGTGTAGAGAGGAGGAGATGTATTAGAAGCGCCCACACATGAGCAATTAGTATTCCAGATACTTATGGTTCTAAACACAAAAAGGCCTCACCAAATCCCCACGGCAGAGGTGTCAGACGGAAAATGACGAAAATCTGCTCCTTGACAGGGAGTCATTTATATTTTAGCTTCGTTCCATTATCTTAACGAATCCATCATCAGCCAATGCAATATTAACAGCAGAAAATCAACTCATTAGATCCAGGGGGATTTAATCAAGATTGCAATCATGTATGCGCTTCCTGGAGAGTTAGCTTCTTCTTTTTTTTCTTTTCTTTTTTTCTTTTTGGTCCTTTCGACGTAATTGCCACATCTCAGATCTTAATAAATTATTCTCGATCTGAGATTGATGCATTTGTCCCCCCTTGCCTCTCACGCCATGCACTCGCTGTCTCCAAGTATAATATTTACCATAAACATTATTATGTCATGGGCACACAGTTTAAAATGGCCTTTAGCTAACTCGCAAAAGTAATTGGCTTCTCTATTCCTCTCTCGTTTCCTTGCTAATTGCCTGCTGATATTTCTAACAGTTCCCTCAGAAGGAAAGGAAAGGGACCTTTTGCACATGCTGCGATGTGTTGCTCAAATTTTTTTCCAGCCTTTAAATTCATGTGTAGCAAGAATTTCCTGTGTTTGATTTTGCCTAACAAGACAAGTGAAGGAAGATTCCAATTGAAATATGTACAGTATCATGTATTGTGAATATATTTGAGCCACGAATATGTTACAGATACGTTGATATGTTTTGTTTTGTCCATTACAAAATGATCACCTTATTAGATAGCAAAGATTCCTGAAAAAATGCTTACTTTTCTCATTCTGTAGAGCAGTGGTTCTCAACCTTTTTTCAGTGATGTACCCCCTGTGAATTTTTTTTTAATTCAAGTACCCCCTAATCAGAGCAAAGCATTTTTGGTTGAAAAAAAGAGATAAAGAAATAAAATACAGCACTATGTCATCAGTTTCTGATTTATTAAATTGTATAACAGTGCAATATATTGCTCATTTGTAGTAGTCTTTCTTGAACTATTTGGAAAAAAAGATAGGTTTTTATTTATATTTATAAAGAATTTTTGAATTGTTGCGATTTTTAGAATATTTGAACAAAATCTCACGTACCCTTTGGCATACCTTCAAGTACCCCCATTTGAGAACCACTGCTGTAGAGTATGGGCATGATTGACTAAGATTCAAATGCTTACGCTAAACAGCGTGTGCAATCCATAAAGTTGCGTGTACTATTAGTGGGCGTGTTGCCTACGATTTACTAAGAATGCATCAGATTTAATTTTTTATTAATCGATAGCAGGGGTGTCAAAAGTGTGCCCCGGAGGCCATTTGCGGCCCACAGCTAATGTTTTGAAGGCCCATGGCACATTCTAAAAATACTATTAAAATAAACAAAAACATAACAAAAGTGGCGGTTCGCTCCCTGTATGATCAGTGTCAGAGCTTGGTCCGCATTGCTGGCAGTAAGTCGGACCCGTTTCCAGTGAGGGTTGGACTCCTTTGTCACCGATTCTGTTCATAACCTTTATGGACAGAATTTCTAGGCGCAGTCAAGGCGTTGAGGGTATCTGGTTTGGTGGCTGCAGGATTAGGTCTCTGCTTTTTGCAGATGATGTGGTCCTGATGGCTTCATCTGGCCAAGATCTTCAGCTCTCACTGGATCGGTTCGCAGCCGAGTGTGAAGCGACTGGGATAGGAATCAGCACCTCCAAGTCCGAGTCCATGGTTCTCGCCCGAAAAAGGGTGGAGTGCCATCTCCGGGTTGGGGAGGAGATCTTGCCCCAAGAGGAGGAGTTCAAGTACCTCGGAGTCTTGTTCACGAGTGAGGGAAGAGTGGATCGTGAGATCGACAGGCGGATCGGTGCGGCGTTTTCAGTAATGCGGACACTGTATCGATCCGTTGTGGTGAAGAAGGAGCTGAGCCGGAAGGCAAAGCTCTCGATTTACCGGTCGATCTACGTTCCCATTCTCACCTATGGTCATGAGCTTTGGGTTATGACCGAAAGGACAAGATCACGGGTACAAGCGGCCGAAATTAGTTTCCTCCGCCGGGTGGCGGGGCTCTCCCTTAGAGATAGGGTGAGAAGCTCTGTCATCCGGGGGGAGCTCAAAGTAAAGCCGCTGCTCCTCCACATCGAGAGGAGCCAGATGAGGTGGTTCGGGCATCTGGTCAGGATGCCACCCGAACGCTTCCCTAGGGAGGTGTTTAGGGCACGTCCGACCGGTAGGAGGCCACGGGGAAGACCCAGGACACGTTGGGAAGACTATATATCCCGGCTGGCCTTGAAACGCCTCGGGATCCCCCGGGAGGAGCTGGACGAAGTGGCTGGGGAGAGGGAAGTCTGGGCTTCCCTGCATAGGCTGCTGCCCCCGCGACCCGACCTCGGATAAGCGGAAGAAGATGGATGGATGGATGGATGGATAACAAAAGTGAAATAAAAAAGCTTAAAGGTTAAATGTAATTTAGAAAAAGTTGCAATGTTGACTAATAAAACGAAGCTGGTTTTTTTCCCTTTCAAACAGTCATTGCTCAAAACATAATATTTAATCAAAATCAATGTTATTATGAATTATTGACCTATCCAAGGTTCCGATTACTCCACATCAAATATTCCACTAAGAAAATTATTTTTGGTGGAAGATTTTGCAAATTTGGTAGATAAATAACCCAAAAATGTATATTTTGTTGTTTTCTTACTGTACCGAAAATGAACCGAACCGTGACCTCTAAACCGAGGTACGTACCGAACCAAAATTTTTGTGTACCGTTACACCCCTAGTGAACACTGCTAAGAACAACACAGCGGCTAATCTTGGTGCTATTGTATCTCCACCGCGACAATCAACTTTTGGCAAAACAACTTTTTGATGCACTTCATCTTCAACTTCTGCCTCATCAATAACACATTCCACATTGGTGACATGAGTGATGTCAAAAGACAACAACAGGACATAGCAGGGTTGGAATTGGGGGTTAAATCACCGAATGATTCCCGAGCGCGCTGCACACTGCTGCTCACTGCTCCCCTCACCTCCCAGTGGGTGAACATGGGGATGGGTCAAATGCAGAGGACAAATTTCACCACACCTAGTGTGTGTGTGACAATCATTGGAACTTTAACTTAACTTTAGCAGGACTCAATGAGATTCTGCGAGGCACTTAATGCAAACAAGACTTCTATCAGCTATCAGCAGCTGTCCTGCAATGTGGAGATGAACTATGTTGACTCAAGGATGCACTTCATCATTAATTACACATCTCCACGTGACATTGGAGAGCTATTTTGAGCGATATGGAATGACAGGGCGGAACATGCAATGCTAACAACACGGCGAATGGTCATAGCTGCGACTGTGAAGTTGACCAAATTTGGCAGAACAATGCATGCCTGTGGTTTTAGCCCAGCTCTCACTAACCAGGAATTATTCAGAACGAGACATAATATGTGCATGTAGTGGCCACGCGATGGTCATAGCCGTTCTACCGGTGATTAGTGTAATCTATGGTAGAACAGACTCCAGGCTACAAATGCGTGTGAAGATGACTATATATGTCAGGACTTGATCTTGGGAGTTTGCTTTTCCGGGATGCAACGGAAAGTTGGCACGGGCGAGACGGGAATGAAGGTACATTTTTTTATTGAAACACTAGAACTACAAAAAAGGATCAAACCAAAGCGCGCACAGTGGCGGAGAATAAACTATGAAACCAAAAGACTATAGCAAAAAAAAGTACAAATGAAAAGCACGCACAGTGGCGGAAACTATGAACAATTAAACAAAACATTAACTGTGGCTTGATAAACAAAAACTTACTTGGCATGGAACCGGCATGAAAAAAAGAGCAGCAAGGATCATAAGGGTGTGGAGAGTGTGCAGAAGCATATATGGGGTGTGAGGTCGTCAGGCCGAAACAACAGAAAATGAATGAACTTAAATACTTATGGACATGATTAACAACAGGTGCGTGACTCAAAACAGGTGCGTGACATGACAGGTGAAACTAATGGGTAACTATGGTGACAAAACAAAACTGCACAAAAAGTCCAAAAATAAAACCTGATCACACAGACATGACAGAGCCCCTCCCTTAAGGACAGATACCAGATGTCCATTAAAAAAAACAAAGATCAATAGTCATGGGAGGGCGGGAGGGGGACATGGCGGTGGGTCGCCAGCCCAAGTGGCCCCGAATCCACCGAGGCAAAGTCAAGTGGCGGCGGCGAGTGGAACGCCGCAGCAGCAGGCGAGGCGGGCGCCCAGGGATTGGCCACATTCGTGGCCGACTGGGAGGTGGGCGCACTTGGCGTGGCGGACGACCAAGTAGCGGCCATATCCGTGGCCGACGAGGAGACAGGCGCGTCGTCAACTTGGCAGGCGTGGCAGCTCGGCGTGGCAAGTCAGGCGGCGAAGCTCGGCGTGGGTCTTGGTCTTGGTCTAGGCGTGGGTCTTGGTCTTGGTCTAGGTCTTGGCATGGCGGGTCTTGGTCTTGGCATGGCGGGTCTTGGTCTTGGCATGGCGGGTCTTGGTCTTGGTCTTGGCATGGCGGGTCTTGGTCTTGGTCTTGGCATGGCGGGTCTTGGTCTTGGTCTTGGTCTTGGCATGGCGGGTCTTGGTCTTGGTCTTGGCATGGCGGGTCTTGGTCTTGGTCTTGGCATGGCGGGTCTTGGTCTTGGTCTTGGCATGGCGGGTCTTGGTCTTGGCATGGCGGGTCTTGGTCTTGGCATGGCGGGTCTTGGCGTCGTGGAGCTGCGACTGGCGGCACTTGGCGTCGTGGAGCTGCGACTGGCGGCACTTGGCGTCGTGGAGCTGCGACTGGCGGCACTTGGCGTCGTGGAGCTGCGACTGGCGGCACTTGGCGTCGTTGAGCTGCGACTGGCGGCACTTGGCGTCGTTGAGCTGCGACTGGCGGCACTTGGCGTCGTTGAGCTGCGACTGGCGGCACTTGGCGTCGTTGAGCTGCGACTGGCGGCACTTGGCGTCGTTGAGCTGCGACTGGCGGGACTTGGCGTGGAGGGTCTTGGTCTTGGACTTGGCGTGGAGGGTCTTGGTCTTGGCGTGGAGGGTCTTGGTCTTGGCGTGGAGGGTCTTGGTCTTGGACTTGGCGTGGAGGGTCTTGGTCTTGGCTTGGCAGTGCTTGGTCTTGGCTTGGCAGTGCTTGGCGGCGTGGAGCTGGTACCGGAGCTTGGCATGATGCGGCTAGGCGTGGTGCGGGTACTGGAGTCTGCCGTGGAACTTGGCGTGGTGGAGCTGGTGCGGCAACAGGTGCAGCGACAGGTGCTAGCCGTGGAGCTGCGACTGGTGCTAGCCGTGGAGCTAGCCTTGGAGCAGGTGGAGGTGGCCTAGCTGGGGGTTGCGGCTTGGCAAGTCGGAAGACTGGTGAGGGCGGTCGTGCTGGAGGCTGTGGCTTGACGGGTCGGAAGACTGGTGAGGGCGGTCGTGCTGGAGGCTGTGGCTTGACAGGTCGGAAGACTGGTGGTGGCGGCCGTGCTGGAGGCTGTGGCTTGGCATGGTGATGCCGAGCCACCCCACCAACACAGCTCCCGACCCCAGCCCCCCCCTCAAGGGGCGGATACCAGACGCGCTCCCTGCGGTCTGGAACTCTCTGTAGGGGTGGGCGGAGGAGGGCAGAAACTTCCCCATTAAATTGTCCAAATTGTCTTTCTTGTACCTGGGATTGAGTGGGTGAAAAAAAATTGTTTTGTGTCTTGGGTGTGGCTTGAGTCCTGGGGAGCGGGGAATCAAAAGAAAAAGAATTCAGAAAAAAAAAATCATGGTTTTTGACGTCATTAGGGCGAAGCCGGGCTGGCTGCTGCTTGCTTCCGCCCGGAGGGGGAGGGGCATGTGGGAGCGGCGTGTCCTGCAGGCTCGCGGAAGTTCTACCCGACGTCCTTCGTCGGGAGCGGCGCTTCCGGCACTGCTGCGCTGCGTCCTCCCATTCCTGGGACCAAATGGAGTTTCTGTACTCCACGGAGGAGTAGCGCCGAGTTTCCTCCTCCATCGCGCACAGGACTGCCCAAGAAGCCTCGTCGAAAATGTCCAACTCGGCCAACTTAGGTGCGGAAAAGCGGGTCTGCTGACGACCTACTGTCAGGACTTGATCTTGGGAGTTTGCTTTTCCGGGATGCAACGGAAAGTTGGCACGGGCGAGACGGGAATGAAGGTACATTTTTTTATTGAAACACTAGAACTACAAAAAAGGATCAAACCAAAGCGCGCACAGTGGCGGAGAATAAACTATGAAACCAAAAGACTATAGCAAAAAAAAGTACAAATGAAAAGCACGCACAGTGGCGGAAACTATGAACAATTAAACAAAACATTAACTGTGGCTTGATAAACAAAAACTTACTTGGCATGGAACCGGCATGAAAAAAAGAGCAGCAAGGATCATAAGGGTGTGGAGAGTGTGCAGAAGCATATATGGGGTGTGAGGTCGTCAGGCCGAAACAACAGAAAATGAATGAACTTAAATACTTATGGACATGATTAACAACAGGTGCGTGACTCAAAACAGGTGCGTGACATGACAGGTGAAACAAATGGGTAACTATGGTGACAAAACAAAACTGCACAAAAAGTCCAAAAATAAAACCTGATCACACAGACATGACAATATAGGTGTTGTTTCAGGTTTACACGACTCTAATTATGTTTTAAAAAAAAACGTATTTAGAAGATCATGAACAGTTTTTTTAATGTTCTAAATATGAAAATATATCATTTAATAATAATAATCCTACCCCGCTAAAATTTGTTTACCACAATCAGGCCTTGAAACAATTGGCTGCGACGAACGAGCGGCGACGGTGCAGTATAAAACATTGATCTATAAATGCAACCTAACCACCTAAACCAGGGGTCGGCAACCCGCGGCTCTAGAGCCCCATGCGGCTCTTTAGCGCTGCCCTAGTGGCTCTCTGGAGCTTTTTCAGAAATGTATGAAAAATGGAAAAAGATGAGGGGAAAACAATCTATTTTTTGTTTTAATATGGTTTCTGTAGGAGGACAAACACGACACAAACCTCCCTAATTGTTATAAAGCACACTGTTTATATTAAACATGCTTCACTGATTCGAGTATTTGGCGAGCGCCGTTTTGTCCTACTAATTTTGGCGGTCCTTGAACTCACCGTAGTTTGTTTAATGTATAACTTTCTAGGACGTGTTTTATGCCACTTCTTTTTCTGTCTCATTTTGTCCACCAAACTTTTAAGGTTGTGCATGAAAGGTGAGTTTTGTTGATGTTATTGACTTGTTGGAGTGCTAATCAGACATATTTGGTCACTGCATGACTGCAAGCTAATCGATGCTAACATGTTATTTAGGCTAGCTATATGTACATATTGCATCATAATGCCTCATTTGTAGCTATATTTGAGGTCATTTAGTTTCCTTTAAGTCCTCTTAATTCAATTTATATCTCATGACACACTATCTGTATGTAATATGGCTTTTAATTTTTTGCGGCTCCAGACAGATTTTTTTTTGTATTTTTGGTCCAATATGGCTCTTTCAACATTTTGGGTTGCCGACCCCTGACCTAAACTAAAAAATAAGGCCAGTCTAAAAAATTACACTTTTTTTCCCCTCAGTTTGGGTACTATGGAGCAGTTTAATTAATAAGCTTGGTTTCATCATGAGTGATCTTAATATAAAGAACAAAATGTAGCACATTTATGGAGAGATATGCATCGGCTCATTTATTAGGGCTTTTGAAATTAAGTTCAAAACCAAACTCTATGCAAACATAAAGGCTGCCCACTGCTCTGTAACAAAGTATAAACATTGAGGCCAGTTTCTAATATAACCGTTGAATACATGCAGATAATGAGAAACTATCACTTTCAGACACATTTTTTAAGGTCTATAAAACAATCTCCCTTTTTAATAGTAAACAGCTCTTATAACTTATCTGGTCGCGGTACACCCAGGAGAAACTGCTCGGAAGAGTTACCCTATTCTACCTGTTATCTTCTTGACACCGTCCTTTCTAGGGCACAGAGAAAGGAAAGGACAGTTTACCTTTCAAGGCACTCATTTATGTGGCAACAGGGCTTCAGCGTTGACTTGTAATATGTTGGACATGATTCGAAACCGTAAAAACTGTCAAGGACCTTTAATCTGCCTATGGAACAAAGCCTTCTGTACAAGGTCTAACTTGACCTTGTCACCGCGAGTCTAATTTGCTGTCTGTTAGGCAATATAAAGCTTATGCCAGCCCTTCTCCACCACTCCCTCCCAGTTAGTCGTCTTTTCTCCGTCACTTGGTAGCTGTCTTCTTGGTAAGAACAGAATCGGGGTTGTGTAGCTACAGCACCAAATGCTGACTTAATCCCTCTTTCTCAGAGATTGTCACAGTAAAACCAAGACCTTTGTAAACCAATCTCAGAGTTTTTTTATCTTGATTTATTAGATTACGAGCCTTGGGTCCCTGAGCCTATGCATTACACACTAATCCTAATCGGAATAGACAAGTATTAGCCCAGTTCAAGGGGAGCTAACAGCAGTAGTGGCCAACTTTCTGTGAGAGGGAAACTACAAGCTTATAGGCTTGGTGGGGCTTTTTTTTTATCTGTTTCCCTTTTTTCTCCACTTACATTAGTAGAACGTGTGGGTAATTAAATACGTAAATCCTGACACATGAACCCTCAAAAGACCTCAACCCACTGAACCCGAACCTGTTTGGTTTTCTTTTCCTCGCACAATGAAGTTACTGAGCCAAGCCCAAACATTGGTATTTTTTTCTCTGATTTCTAACAATGAAGGTCCCATTGAAAACAACTGCAAGACTTAATTTTACATCTCAGTGAATTCAAGGCAGTGTTGTCAAATTATGAGCAACACGGCTTTGCAACTAATTTCCCTCGGCCCAGAGACTGTTAAAAAAAACAAAAAAAGAAGTAATGATTCTTTATTTGTGATTAAAAAACACAGTTAGAAAGGTGTCACAGCAACTCACTGACCTTAAAATCCGAATAAAAAGATGGTGCCCAACATATTGCAAATGACTGGTCTCACGTTACTTTGAACCAATGTGGACGGCAACTGGGTAACTTAGGCTGGATGGAGTCCATGTGACATATGAGGCAAACCGTAAGAACCACC
This sequence comes from Nerophis lumbriciformis, assembly GCF_033978685.3. Taxonomy (NCBI): domain Eukaryota; kingdom Metazoa; phylum Chordata; class Actinopteri; order Syngnathiformes; family Syngnathidae; genus Nerophis; species Nerophis lumbriciformis. The sequence goes on from NC_084548.2 coordinate 18,961,438, forward strand.
TGCTTGTACACTAATGCTGGTCGCAGCTGTTAGTCTGCCAAAAAGTGCAGCAACAGCAGCAGGGATACTCTGAAATACTATTGAAAACCACTAAACCTCCTCCCGGCTGCTGTTAAACTATACGGCTGCTTGGCGCCAGCACAATCACTGATCAATCTGGGACAGTCAAAAAACTGAGTTTGTGCTCCCATTCAACCTTTGGAGGTCAATTTGGTGGCCATAAAAGGAACTAGAAAGCTTTGAGTATTTTGCGCAGGGCATTCAACAGTTTAGCCACGTGAATTGTGTGAGTGTGTGCAGGATCTCTGTCCGTGTATGATGTACATTTGTGTGGCATCACCAGCACCGAGCCCGCCTCTGCCCACGGCCCCCGGGGGCTGACAGGGGAGCTAAGGGAGATGTGACAGCCATGTCTGCTCCCTGTATATGTTTGTTTGCCCCTGAAAATGAGACACTGGTTTCACTCCAGCCCCCTGGGCATGTTTAGTCGTGCCTCCACCGCACCGCCTTCATCTGATACAAAGAGGAAGTCCATCCCGTGATAACCCGCCTCTCGCCCAAAGTCAGCTGACATAGGATCAAAGATTACCAATGACCATAATAAGGACAAGGAGTATAGAAAATACAAATAATGGAGATCAGGGCTGCACGATTAATCGACATCGAGGGTTTATTTGGTGTAATAACCGCAAAAGGCTGAATTTTGTTTTTTTCCGGCATTTAAGTGACGGACATGTTAGCCTATATGTTCGGCAATATGAGCCATCAACACGAACGAACTTGCGAGAATGCCGTGATCATGTGATGACAACAACAACAAAAAAAGTGCAACTTAAGATATTGAATATATATATATATATATATATATATATATATATATATATATATATATATATATATATATATATATATATACAGTATATATATATATATATATATATATATATATATATAGACATACACACATACAGTATATATATATATATATATATATATATAGACATACACACATACAGTATATATATATATATATATATATATATATATATATATATATATATATATATATATATAGACATACACACATACAGTATATATATATATATATATATAGACATACACACATACAGTATATATATATATATATATATATAGACATACACACATACAGTATATATATATATATATATATATATATATATATATATATATATATATATATATATATATATATATATATAGACATACACACATACATACAGTATATATATATATATATAGACATACACACATACAGTATATATATATATATATATATATATATATATATATAGACATACACACATACAGTATATATATATATATATACATACACACATACAGTATATATATATATATATATAGACATACACACATACAGTATATATATATATATATATAGACATACACACATACAGTATATGTATATATATATATATATATATATAGACATACACACATACAGTATATATATATATATATACATATATATATATATATATATACACTATATATATATATATATATATATATATATATATATATATTTATATATATATATATATATATATATATTGCATATTTTCCCTGCAAAACAGGCTTGTAGGGATGATATAGCCTCTGCGTTTTTTCTGACCTAACGTATATTTCGCTCTACCCTGGTATTGAGCACTGTATAACGGATACACCACAGAAACCTCGACTATATATATACATATATACATATATATATATATATATATATATATACAGTTTAATTTTTGCTTACAAAAATGAGAGTCAATTTAATTTTTTTTATCATTCATTTAGGATAAAGTTATTTACCTTCCAATTACAATACAATGGCAAACCATTCCATAGTAATGACAATTTAAAGTTTATGTCCTTTTAAATGGTAACTTGTATTATTATTATATAGTATGATTACATTACATTAAAAACAATATTTTTTATTCATTATTTCTTCAGTTAAAAACATGATGTAGACTGTCTATCTGCATAAAGTCAACTATTTTTTAAAGTGAATTATATGTTCTCATATTGTTGATTAACAGTCTAAAAGTAACATGTCGTCAATTACCCGTTATTTTTGAAAATGTATGCATTTGTGTGTATAAAATATAAAAATCGCAAATCGAATCGCAATTTTGGAAAAAAGAAAAATCGCAATCAATTTTTTTCAAAAGCGTGCAGACCTAAACTCTTTTTTGTAATCATATTTGTTGCTTTCTTTGATAGGGTGGAACACTGACAGAACCACTGACTTACTGTAGGCTCCCTAACAAGAAAACTGCAGTACTTTCCCAATTCGCCATCATGTATTTCGTAATGAAATAGTCTGATAAAAAGGCTAAATAAACGTTATCCAAATATTTAAAGATGATTATATTAAATATTCAAATATTCAAATATTTTGCGATGAAAAACCTGCCACGTTTCACGTGGACACCCATGAAACAGCCCCGCTTGACCTAAGCATACATTTGATCGTTTGTAGTGTGAAACTTTGATAATAAATGAAAAAATACAACTATATAGTTATTTAGTGTGACGACTGAACTGTGACTGAACTTGTATAATCCGTCAATGCACAATTACATTCCCGCATACCCAGGATTCATACGCATGTACACATGCAGGGCGTGCATGCATTCCAATGGGGAGCACATTTAACCAGAATATCGGCTAGAAATGTTGGCACTCGATGGAAAAGTGTCTCCTGGCTCTATTTAGAACAATGGCCAGATGTTAATCCTGCTTGTGCGTCTTCAAGGAGGAAAGCAGAGCAACGCGTTTGCGAACATCAAAGGTGTAAGAATGAGTTGAAGACTCGATAGTACACATACTGTATTGGTAAGCGGATGGATCCATAAAGAGTTTGAGCAGGAATATGTCAATGTAACTAACTATAATCCGCAAAACATTCACAAAATGCTAAGTCACATGAACTGTTTTTAAATTAATAACTTTCTGACAATGAACCCCCCACACACACACATAAAGTACAAATACACTATATTGCCAAAAGTATTTGGCCACCTGCCTTGACTCACATATGAATTTGAAGTGCCATCCCATTCCTAACCCATAGGGTTCAATATGATGTCGGTCCACATTTTGCAGCTATTACAGCTTAAACTCTTCTGGGAAGGCTGTCCACAAGGTTGCGGAGTGTGTTTATAGGAATTTTCCACCATTGTTCTAAAAACGCATTGGTGAGGTCACACACTGATGTTGGTGGAGAAGGCCTGGCTCTCAGTCTCCGTTCTAATTCATCCCAAAGGTGTTCTATCGGGTTCAGGTCAGGACTCTGTGCAGGCCAGTCAAGTTCATCCACACTAGACTCTGTCATCCATGTCTTTATGGACCTTGCTTTGTGCACTGGTGCACAGTCATGTTGGAAAAGGAAGGGGCCCGCTCCAAACTGTTTCCACAAGGTTGGGTGCATGGAATTGTCCAAAATGTTTTGGTATCCTGGAGCATTCGAAGTTCCTTTCACTGGAACTAAAAGACCAAGCCTAACTCCTGAAAAACAACCCCACACCATAATTCCTCCTCCACCAAATTTCACACTCGGCACAATGCAGTCCGAAATGTACCGTTCTCCTGACAACCTCCAAACCCAGACTCGTCCATCAGCTTGCCAGAGGGAAAAGTGTGATTCATCACTCCAGAGAACGCGCCTCCACTGCTCTAGAGTCCAGAGGGGGGGGTGATTTTTTTTTTTTTTTTTTTATTTATAAAGAAATACAATCAGGTGTGCTTACGGACTGTATCCTTGCAGACTGTATTGATATACATTGATATATAGTGTATATATTGTGTTTTTATGTTGATTTCATAAAAAATAAAAAATAAAAAATAAATATATATATATATATATATATATATATATATATATATATATATATATATATATATATATATATATATTATTTTGTATTTTTTTCTTGTGCGGCCCAATCAGTACCGGGCCGCGGCCCGGTGGTTGGGGACCACTGCTTCACACCACTGCATCCGACGCTTTGCATTGGACTTGGTGATGTATGGCTTAGATGCAGCTGCTCGGCCGTGGAAACCCATTCCATGAAGCTCTCTGCGTACTGTACGTGGGCTAATTGGAAGGTCAGATGAAGTTTGGAGCTCTGTACCAACTGACTGTGCAGAAAGTCGACGACCTATTTGCACTATGCGCTTCAGCATCCGCTGACCCCTCTCTGTCAGTTTACGTGGCCTACCACTTCGTTGCTGAGTTGCTGTTGTTCCCAAACGCTTCCATTTTCTTATAACAGTTGACTTTGGAATATTTAGAAGCGAGGAAATTTCCCCACTGGATTTGTTGCACAGGGATAAGCGGTAGAAAATGGATGGATAGATGGAGATGGCATCCTATGACAGTTCCACGCTGGAAATCACTGAACTCCTGAGAGCGGTCAATTCTTTCAGAAATGTTTGTGGAAACAGTCTCTATACCTGAGTGCTTGATTTTACACACCAAGTGATTAGGACACCTGATTCTGATCATTTGGATGGGTGGCCAAACACTTTTGGCAATATAGTGTACATAGTGTTTTTAAAGCACTTTTTGGCCAATGAAGATGGAATCTACAAACTCTGTTCTTCTCCAACAACACCATGTGGATCAGTGCAACAAGTAGGAGTGATACCTCACACATCTAGTACAAAATCTTTGTGCCTTACTGACAACCCAGCGTGCCATTGATTCACAGCCTGCATTCAATTCAATGAGATGACAAATCATTCTAGCGAGTCTTGTTATTGGGAACACTGACAACGTTAGCAATTAAATAATGGGCGAGTGACCATCCTAGTAAATAAACGGTCAGACGTTATAAACAAGTTGTGGCAACATTCCCTAAACATCGTTTTTCAAGGTAGGAGATGTATCGCAGAACCAATTAAACTTGGTACTACTGCTTTGTCATCATTTCAACATAACAGCCTAATATAGAATGTTCGGAACACAATGTATGATCATGGTGGTTTGAGCATCAACTAAAAGTAAAGGAAGGATGCATTGCCTTTGCTCTTGTAGTCCTTAGAACTAAGTGTCGCCAAGTGTACTTTACAAGGAATATTCATTTCCTTAGGAAGGCCGCGTCAGCCTTGCGACTCAATCCATATCCATTCTGCCTGCCCGTCTGTCTGTGCTCACTGCCTCTTTTCTGTAAGTGGCAGATATTTCACCTGCCTATCAGTTTCCCTCTCAACATGCTGGTATATGCAGGAAAGACACCCATATAGGGTCACTGATTGTCCTCTGCAAGGCCCTCCTTGAAACTGCTATCTTGTAGCCTCTCCTTACCATCACTCATATTACAGTGTGTAGAGGTCGCTGACATAAATGGGTTCAAGTGAGCTGATTAACTTTAGTCCAGTTTTAGATATTATTGAGAGGGGGGAAGTAAATGTGTGGGGTGCTTCGTAATATTTGGCTTCGCTATAACTTATGTTTACATCCGTGACTGTGTGATCTTCTTTGATTTTACTGGAGTGCCTGGAAGAGACCCTGGACCAGTGGTTCTTAACCTTGTTGGAGGTACCAAACCCCACCAATTTCATATGCGCATTCACCGAACCCTTCTTTAGTGAAAAATAATCAAATTCAAGACAAAGTTATATGTTTTTGGTAACACTTTAGTATGGGGAACATATTCTAAGTAACAAAGACTTAATTTAGAGTTATTTGGTTAGGGTCAGGGTTAGACGGTTAGGGCCAGGGTTAGAGGGTTAGGGTTATAATAAGGCCATGCCGAATAAGGCATTAATAATTACTTAATAATGACTAGTTAAGAGCCAATATGTTACTAATTTGCATGTTAATAAGCAACTAATCAATGGTGAATATGTTCCCCATACTAAAGTGTTACCATGTTTTTTTACTGGTGCACAAAATTAACCGTGCATGAACATCACCTTGTTCAAAGAAAAAAACCAACACAGTGCATAAACTCACAACAAATTACACACCTGCAAATCAGTCTGACTTCTGCTGTTTCCGTATCCGTAATACGCCAATAGGGAGAAGTTTTTATTTACACGATGAGTCGGGTGTGTCTTGACCTCCGCCGAACCCCTGAGCCTGACTCACCGAACCTCTAGAGTTCGATCGAACCCAGGTTAAGAACCACTGCCCTGGAAGATCTTCCATAATGGTTTGCATATTCAGCCCACAGCAAAATCCAGTTCACGCCAAAATAATAAGAATCAAAGGATGTCCGTGCAGATCAGTGCCAAGGTGATGGAAAGCAGCTGCTCTAACATTAGGAAGGTAGGCAGAGGTTAAGAGGAGTCAATGGGGCTAAAGAGACAGAAGGTCTACCAATGACAGAGAGAATGACCAGGGGACTGCAGTTTAAGACTTCTGGAATAAATAAATCAAAGTGTGGACCACTGCCAAGAAGACAGCACAATATGAGAAAGGAACTGAAGGAGGAAGAGAAAAATGAGGAGTGGTATAAAATAAGTACAAAATTAAGAAGTCGATTACATTCTAGAATACTTTAGTATATTCATTTTTTGGTGTCAACAAATAATAATGCTATTATTTGGTCAAACAATATTAATTTTCTTTATCATCTGGCCATAAAGAAGTTATAAATAAATAACATTTATTTGTTCCACATTACATGCATGTTTAACATATGCACACACGTAATAATTGATGTCTGTTACATCAAATGATGCATAAACAGTCACTGAAAAGCAAAGAACAGACCGGAAATCCAAGTCACCAGGGGCCTCATATTTATTAAGAGTGCGCTCAAAAACCTGGCGTACGCGTGACATGTATCAAGAGTGAACTGAACATGGAAATGGGCGCTGCCTTATGCCAACATAATGGCTAACGTGCGTACATTTCTACAGGCTGCGGATACTTTGGCGAAACACAGAAGTGGTCATTCGGGCTTTGCTAAAATTAGATTTTAACAATGTGAAAGATAACAAGGTAACAAAATCCACTTTCTCGCCAATGCATTTGTTTATTCATATTCATATTTGTGAGGATGTCTATTAATGTGTCTATTCTAGGCCATTATTTTGCCACAATATATTCTTGTGACTTCAGTCACAGCTGACAGTTGCAGCTACCGATGTTTGCCTGACTTTGTGTCATGTGGCTGCTCTCCTGGGTTATAATAATAAATTGAGTAGTCAAACAAGAGTCAAAGTCTTTCATATAATTGTTGATGTTCTGGCATGTTTAAAATTAAAATATTTCAAACCAAATATTACGTAATTTTAGTATGAAACTCTAATCTGGCTGAGAGCAGGCTACTGTATGAAGATATTTAGTTGTAAATTACACAAATTATATTCATATTGGGGTTAATCACAGTCACCCACATGTGTTCCTACCTCTTCTAAAGTTGTACATATATTTTTAAATGGGGTGAGTGCTTAACTCCTGTCACCTCGCCTGTTTCGGCCACATTCATCTTCTTCTTCACTTTATTCCCGATGTAGTAGCACCTATTTCTTATTTGTTCTTGTGTGTGGGTCTCTGACTCCAAAGCATTGACACTTCATCCCACTCTACACACTTTTGTGTAATGGAAACGCCAGAAAGAAGCACCTCCTACTCCTTGGCTGTCATGGAGGGGTTTACGACAGCGTGAAGGTAGGATTTGGTTTATTTAACATCAATCACCAAACTACCAAAATGCAGGCAAAATAACAAAAAGGCAAGCGTGCCTAAAACACATGAAGCTAAGACTTAGCATAGACTAGGACATGGAATAAACAAAACTTATGTGGCATAGGTGTGACGCAAACAATGAAGCTACCCCGAGTGACCGGAAAGGGCAGAACTAAATAGAGTCTCTGATGAGCAACAGGTGCGCGAAAAGGCAGGTGAAAATCACAAGTAACCATGGTGACTAAACTCAGGAAGTGCATAACCAGGAACTAAAAGGAGTCCAAAACAAACCGATAACACAAAACATGATCCGACCACGGATCATGACATTGGCGGTGAATTCTGAGTGGGCAGAGTGTAAGATATCAAGCACATGGCTAATTTCAATATGATTTGCGTATTTGAATGGCGGCGTGGCCAGCCACTCAAACACGTGCGCTCAATTCCACGTTGATTGGGATGTAAAAAAGTGAAGTGAGGTGAATTATATTTATATAGCGCTTTTTCTCTAGAGACTCAAAGCGCTTTACATAGTGAAACCCTTATCTAAGTTACATTTAAACCAGTGTGGGTGGCACTGGGAGCAGGTGGGTAAAGTGTCTTGCCCAAGGACACAGGGATCGAACCTGGAACCCTCAAGTTGCTGGTACGGCCACTCTACAAACCGAGCTATACCGCCCAAAAAAGAAATGTGCCTGAATTCATGCGTGCACACACTTTAATACATCTGAAAATGTTTGTGTGTACGCCGTTTTCTGGAATTGAGCGTACATCATTTTTCTAGTAGGAAATCCATGCAACTCCTAATACATGTTTACATATTTATATCTTATTTGGATCGGTATGGCTCAGTGGGTACAGTGGCTGTCTAGTAACCGGAGGGTTAATGGTTCGATCCCAGCCTGGTGAGCATATGTCGAGGTGTCTTTAGGCAAGATGTCGAACTCCTAACTGCTACTGATGGGTCGTGGTTCGTGCTTGCAACAACAATGTAATAAATATAAATAAAAAATAAACCAGGTAGAAGACTTTTCTTAGCCTTTTAAACTCACCAGGAAAGATGAGGTCACCTACCTAGGTTCCATTCTAAAGGCTAATCTTTCCTGTGATAAAATGGCAACCAAGGTAATCAAAAAGAACGAGATTTCTCTATAAAATCTCCTCTCTGGTCAACAACAGCACCATGAAGATTCTAGCGGTAACTCTCGTTCAACCCTTTTTCGATTACGCATGCACCTCCTGGTACCCTAGCACCTCCAAAACCCTCAAATCTAAACTTCAAACATCCCAGAACAAGCTAGTCAGATTACTTCTAGACCTCCACCCCAGATCACACCTCACTCCTACCCACTTCTCCAAAGTCGGCTGGCTCAGGGTGGAGGACAGAGTAAAACAACTTGCACTGAGCCTAGTCTATAAAATCCGCTACACCTCCCTGATACCGAAGTACATGTCAAACTACTTCCTTAACGTAAATGACCGCCATAACCACAACCCCAAGGGGAGCTACACTAACCACGTTAAACCCAGATTCCGATCTAACAAAGGTCTTAACTCATTCTCTTTCTATGCCACATCAATGTGGAATGCGCTCCCAACAGGTGTAAAAGAAAGGGCATCTCTATCCTCCTTCAAAACCGCAATAAAAGTACACCTCCAGGCAACTTCAACCATAAACTAACACCCTCCCCGGATTGTTAATAATCAAATGTAAACAATCAAATGTTGATACTTTTCTTATGCCTTCTGATCTCTCTCTCTCTCTATGTCCACTACTTGCTGTACATATCCTACCAAGTCAGACCTACACTGTTTCAATATCCATTTCTCTGTTCTCAATTGTTGATGACTGATGATAACAACCAAACCTAACCCCCCCCCCCACCCCCTCCACACCACTCCACACCCCGAATTGTAAATAATGTAAATAATTCAATGTATATACCCTGATGATTATCTTGTGTGATGACTGTATTATGATGATAGTATATATCTGTATCATGAATCAATTTAAGTGGACCCCGACTTAAACAAGTTGGAAAACTTATTCAGGTGTTACCATTTAGTGGTCAATTGTACGGAATATGTACTTCACTGTGCAAACTACTTATAAAAGTCTCAAGCAATCAATCAAAAGTTAAGATTAAAAATAGATTAGATGAATTTGTTATTGGGTGTAATAATAGATGATAAAATGAATTGGAAATGTCATGTAAAAAATATACAACATAAAGTAGCAAGAAACACGTCAATAATGAATAAAGCTAAACATGTTCTAGACCAAAAATCACTTCATATTCTCTACTGCTTGCTAGTGTTACCATATCTGAGTTATTGTGTAGAAATATGGGGAAACAACTACAAATGTGCTCTTCATTCACTAACTCTGCTACAAAAAAGATAATGTTGGATATAGAGAACATATAAACCCTTTATTTGCTGATGTTGCTCTATTGTTGTTGTTGTTGTTTGCTGTTGTTGTTTTTGTCTCTGTCTAATCCCCCTCTTGTCCCCACAATTTCCCCCTCTGTCTTCTTTTTTTTCTCTTTCTATCCCCTCCTGCTCCGGCCCGGCTGCACTAAATGATAATATAAATACATTTAATAAAGTCAAATACAAATAAGGCAACAAGAGAAGTATCCTACACTTCTCTTTTGTAAAGTAAATCTGAACAGCCGACATGGGCATCTACATCAACTATATGATTTGCCTGAGGAGCTGGACAGGACAAAAAAAAACAAAAAACTTTTGACCACTACTGTACATACAGTAGTGGTCTCCTGTGCATTCGGTCTCCCCTCGAGGGGGGGTTTACCCACATATGCGGTCCTCTCCAAGGTTTCTCATAGTCATTCACATCGACGTCCCACTGGGGTGAGTTTTTCCTTGCCCTTATGTGGGCTCTGTACCGAGGATGTCGTTGTGGCTTGTGCAGCCCTTTGAGACATTTGTGATTTTGGGCTATATAAATAAACATTGAAATATTAGACATGCAATACAAACACCTACCACATAACAAACATTATAAATGTTGGTAAGATTATAAAATTGTAAATAGTTCCTCATAAAAAGGGTTAAAACATAAAATCACAATCAGATTACATTTGGGACAAACCATAAATGAAAGAATAAAATAGACCAAAATAAATGTACAATGGTTATACAGCATACAATTTATATATTTGTATTCTCCTAATCTGCTCTCAGCCTACAAAACTTTTTCCACTTTCTTACAAATTTATCACCAGACTGAAAGGCCACTGCCAGATCCTAAGTGCCTTACCCTTTTAAATGAAATAGTGGCATTTGTGATAAAGCCACTAAATTCCTTATCTAACTGCCCTGGAGAGTCTTTCAAGGCAAAGTGTCACTTTACCTAATCTGTGTCACCCGTGACGCCATACTTCCCCATCTGAGTGTCGCACTAACAGAGGCATGCACACACCCACACACTGTCAGTTTTCCTGTCCTTTTCAAGGACAAAATCCAGTCCAGAACACAAGTGAAGCATGTTGTGGAACAGGCAGACCTTTTGTGTGTGTGAAGTGGATCCAAAAATAGAGGCATTGGAAAAGAAAAACAAAAAAAGCACTTGTTGAACTTGTCTTTTGTTCTCGATGTGTTTAAGAAACAATTTGTAGGAAGACGATCACATGATGAGATGTTCTGTGAAAGACTTTGGCAGGAAAATGTCAAAAATTGTACCTGAGTGTAAACTATTCCAATGTATTATATTCAGGTGAAGCGCGTTGATGTGTCAGAGGAAATTGCTTGAATGTTACCCCCGACCCCAGAAAGACTTTATTTAGTACTGTAAGCAGTAAGGCATTGTTGTGAAGTAAATCCTCCTGCCAGGATCTCATTCTAGGTTATGCTGTCCTGTGCCTGTAAATACAGTTTTGTTCACTCACTTCCCTTCGTAGAATCATGACCTAAAAAGGCACCGTCTCATTTCTGAGGTTATTTTCAGTTTGTGTGATAATGCTCACTCTTGTCCCGCTATAACGATTCTGACAAGAGGCAAACCAGGGACCTCCAAAGAAGGTCAGTTTGAGCAGATAAAGCATCTGAAGGGAAAGGGAAACTCCTGAGTGCAGAAGAAGTTAAGGTCAAAATAATTTACACGCTGACCAAATCAAGATATATGTTGAATGGGTATTATTAAGGTTGAAATTACAATTAAAAAGACTAAACAAAAAAAAAAAACGGTACCAAAAGACAGAAGCTATGTTAGCACTGTAAATTTGAAATAAATATATATATGGGTTGAAAATGATTTGCAAATCACTGTATTCCATTTATATTTACATCTAACACAATTTCCTAACTCATATGGAAACGGGGTTTGTATATATATATATATATATATATATATATATATATATATATATATATATATATATATATATATATATATATATACAAACGTTTGTACATACATACATACATACATACATACATACACACACACACACACACACACACACACACACATACATACATACATACACACACACACACACACACACACACACACATACATACATACATACATACATACATATATATATATATATATATATTATATACATACATACATACATACATACATACACACACACACACACACACACACACACACACATACATACATACATACATACACACACACACACACACACACACACACACACACACACACACACACACACACACACACACACACACACACACACATACATATATATATATATATATATATATATATATATATATATATTATATACATACATACATACATACATACACACACACACACACACACACACACACACACACACACACACACACACACACGCACACACACACACATACACACACACACACACATATATATATATATATTATATGGATGAAATGCTGGCTGTCCAGAGTCAGGACCCGGGGTGGACCGCTCGCCTGTGTATCGGTTGGGAACATCTCTGCGCTGCTGACCCGTCACCGCTCGGGATGGTTTCCTGCTGGCCCCACTATGGACTGGACTCTTACTATTATGTTAGATCCACTATGGACTGGACTCTCACAATATTATGTTAGACCCACTCGACATCCATTGCGTTCGGTCTCCCCTAGAGGGGGGGGGGTTACCCACATATGCGGTCCTCTCCAAGGTTTCTCATAGTCATTCACATCGACGTCCCACTGGGGTGAGTTTTTCCTTGCCCTTATGTGAGCTCTGTACCGAGGATGTTGTTGTGGCTTGTGCAGCCCTTTGAGACACTTGTGATTTAGGGCTATATAAATAAACATTGATTGATTGATTATTTTGGTACCGGTACCAAAATTCTTTTGATACTTTTCGGTACTTTTCGATACTTTTCTAAATAAAGGGGACCACAAAAACCGGCATTATTGGCTTTATTTTAACAAAAAATCTTAGGGTACATTAAACATATGTTTGTTATTACAATTGTGTCCTTAAATAAAACAGTGAACACAAAGACAACTTGTCTTTTAGTAGTAAGTAAGCAAACAAAGGCTCCTAATTTAGCTGCTGACATATGCAGTAACATATTGTGTCATTTTCCATTCTATTATTTTGTCAAAATTATTAAGGACAAGTGATAGAAAATGAATTATTAATCTACTTGTTCATTTACTGTTAATATCTGTTAAAATTGTATAATCACTTATTATTCTGTTCTTTGGATGCTTTACATTAGTTTTGGATGATATCACAAATGTGGGTATCAATCCGATACCAAGTCGTTACAGGATCATACATTGGTCATATTCAAAGTCCTCATGTGTCCAGGGACATACATATTTCCTGAGTTAATAAACATATTACAACTTTCAAAAAAACCAAAACAAATGTTGTGATGCCAAAAAATATCGAAGTAATCATAGTGGTATCGACTAGATACGCTCCCAAACTTGGTATCATTACAGTGTATGTTAGGTGTAGATCCACCAATGGCGTTTGTTTACATTTTCACGCTGTATAGAGGCAGTATAGTACCGAATATGATTCATTAGTATCGCGGTACTATACTAATACCGGTATATCTTACAAGCCTAATATGTATATATAAATTATTGTCATCAACTGTAGCATACACACAGCACACTAATGTTCAACATGCAGTGAGATATGCACTGGAGTTTATTTTCGACCATGTCTGAAAAAGAATCAGCGGTGGGTGATGTACGTCTTCAAGATATAAAAATATCAACAGCGGCGGGCATGGAGGGGTTTATTTGCAACTAGGGCTGCAACTAACGATTAATTTGATAATCGATTAATCGACAGATTAATCGATTAATAATCGAATAAAAGAGACAAACTACATTTCTATCCTATCCAGTATTTTATTGGGGGAAAAACAGCATACTGGCACCATACTTATTTTGATTATTGTTTCTCAACTGTTTGTACATGTTGCAGTTTATAAATAAAGGTTTATTAAAAAATTTAAAAAAATAAAAAAATAAATAAATAAAAATAAAATAAAATCCTCTGCACATGCGCATAGCGTAGATCCAAAGAATCGATGACTAAATTAATCGGCAACTATTTTTATAATCGATTTTAATCGATTTAATCGATTAGTTGTTGCAGCCCTATTTACAACCAAACAAACTGTTTTGCAGGCATAGTCTAAGAGAGGGTTTGAAATATGACATTGGAGCAAAATGTACATCATTATATATTATCTAGACCAATGAATCAAAAACTGTACGCGGGCCGCATCTAGTGGTACGCCAAAGAATCGCTTAATTAAATACTCAAACACAGTGTTACTGGTCAAACTGTGTATAATGTTACACTGGCCAAAAATATTAAATATACCTGTTAAATAAAACCTCTGCCTTGTTTTTAATGAATACTTAGGCCTACTATGGTACTGTACTTTAAAGTCGGTCATGATGGTGGCACTTGGAGAGCTAAATGTTTTCTGAGGTGGTACTTGGCAAACAAAACAAAAAAAATGTTTGCAAAAAAAAAAAAAAGACCATAAGTGTGATTAGAGTCATCTTCGGTCCCCTTGAAAGAGTTTTAATAACAGTACATATCATTGTTTCACTATTTTGAACAAGTTTACATTACCACTGCTTTTGTTGCCTGATATGTTTTGGCTTTTTTTCCACACTCTAATCTGTTTTGGATAGTGTGAGATGTGACTTCCTATCCCCTGCCCCATTGTTTTCCTGGTTTTGCGAGGAATGAGGTAAAAACAAACTGTTCCAGTGTAGAAGGTCAAACAACACAGTTATGAAACCTACGAAAAAAAAGAGACAAAATGTAATAGCATGCGACCATCAGGGTATTCCTGTTCCTCGGAGAGGTTATGTAAACACCTCTCTGTAGGTCTATAATTAAGAAGGAAAACTCTTGATAATGGCACTGTGGACCACTTCCTGTCATCCTTTGTCCAAATCGCACTCTCTGGTGTTTATTTATTAGATTTCAAATTTGTACACTCAAGGACTCCTTGATTATTTAGAAGCGACAAGAGTGAAATATTTAACACAGCAATCCAATCGGGCAGCTTTCTTAATGCTTGACCCTTGACCTCTCCTGGGTAATAACGGCTACATATCCATCCTCACACACGTAGCAACATGGAAAAAACACACAAACCTGGAGAGCTCTGTAAGCTGAAGAAGAAAAAAAGAATAAGGATGGTTAAGAAAAGGTCAATGAGCTCTAAAGTCTTGAGCCCATTAAGAGACTATTTTGTCAAAATATTTAATACATGATATTAAAATATGTTTAATTTAATATGCACAATTACAAAGTCACAAAGATTTATGAATGTGTGCCCTTCCCTTTCCCTTTTTGCTTAAGCTGGAAGAAATCAGCATTTAACACTTCTCTTGATCATGTAGTCCCTCCCCCAAACTATTTTCCTTTTTTTCAACTTTTTGTCTAAACATTCACTCTCTCAACTGGTCTTTCCTTTGGTCACACTAAGGATGAAAAAAATCTATATTGCAGTATATATTACAGCCTCCTGCGATACTAATATACTGCATATCACTATATACAAAACCCAAAACCAATGAAATTGGCACGTGTGTAAATCGCAAATCATTGTCAACTTATATAAATGATAAATGGGTTGTACTTGTATAGCGCTTTTCTACCTTCAAGGTACTCAAAGCGCTTTTGACACTACTTCCACATTTACCCATTCACACACACATTCACACACTGATGGAGGGAGCTGCCATGCAAGGCGCTAACCAGCACCCATCAGGAGCAAGGGTGAAGTGTCTTGCTCAGGACACAACGGACATGACGAGGTTGGTACTAGGTAGGGATCGAACCAGGGACCCTCGGGTCGCGCACGGCCATTCTTCCACTGCGCCACGCCGTCCCATATTCAATTGAATGGACTGCAAAAACAATATATTTATTGTTTGAACTGAGAAACTTTATTTTGTTTTCCCATTTTTCATTCAATTTGAATTTAATGGCAGCAACACATTGTAAAAAAAGTTGGCACAGGGGCATTTTTACCACTGTTACATGGCCTTTCCTTTTAACAAAACTCAATAAATGTTTGGGAACTGAGGAGACACATTTTTGGAATTCTTTCCCATTCTTGCTTGATGTACAGCTTAAGTTGTTCAACAGTCCGGGGGTCTCCGTTGTGGTATTTTAGGCTTCATAATGCGCCACACATTTTCAATGGGAGACATGTCTGAACTACAGGCAGGCCAGTCTAGTACCCACACTCTTTTACTACAAAGCCGCGCTGTTGTAACATTGTCTTGCTGAAATAAGCAGGGGCGTCCATGAAAAAGACGTTTCTTGGATGGCAACATGTTACTCCAAAACCTGTATGTACCTTGCAGCATTAAAGGTGCCTTCACAGATGTGTAAGTTACCCATGCCTTGGGCACTAATACACCCCCCATACCATCACAGATGCTGGCTTTTCAACTTTGCGCCTAGAACAGTCCGGATGGTTCTTTTCCTGACGTCTACAGTTTCCAAAAACAATTTGAAATGTGGACTCGTCAGACCACATAACACTTTTCCACTTTGCATCAGTCCATTTTAGATGAGCTTGGCCCAGCAAAGCCGGTGGCGTTTCTGGGTGTTGTTGACAAATGGCTTTGGCTTTGCATAGTAGAGTTTTAACTTGCACTTACAGATGGAGCCACAAACTGTAGTTACTGGCAGTGGTTTTTCTGTAATGTTCCTGAGCCCAAGTGGTGATATAGTTTAAACACTGATGTTGCTTTTTGATGCATTGCTGCTTACGTGCAGTGATTTCTCCAGATTCTCTGAACCTTTTGATGATATTACGGACCGTAGATGGTGTAATCCCTAACTTCCTTGCAATAGCTCATTGAGAAATGCTGTTCTTAAATTGTTGGACAATTTGCTCACGTATTTGTTCACAAAGTGGTGACCCTCGCCCCGTCCTTGTTTGTGAATGACTGAGCATTTCATGGAAGCTGCTTTTATACAAAATCATGGCACCCACCTGTTCCCAATTAGCCTGTTCACATGAGGGATGTTCCAAATAAGTGTATGATGAACATTCCTCAACTTTCTCAGTCTTTTTTGCCACTTGTGCCAGCTTTTTTTAAACATATTGCAAGCATGAAATGCAAAAAATAACAATGTTTACAAGTTTGAACGTTAAGTATCTTGTATTTGCAGTCTATTCAATTGAATATAGGTTGAAAGGGTTTTGCAGATCTTTGTATTCTGTTAATTTACAATTTACACAAGGTGCCAACTTCACTGGTTTTGTGTTTTGTATTACTTGGTATAAAAATCATAATAGAATAGTATAAAAACTGGTTAAATAGGCTCTAATTTAGCTGATGGCGTATGCAGTAACATAGCGTAATTTCCAGTTGCAATATTTTTTCCAAAGTATTATTTATCTACTTTACACAATTTTATAAATTTTGCCTTGGCAAAATAAAAGCCGCCACACCCACACTTGCCAACCCTCCCGATTTTTCCGGGAGATGCCCGGATTTCAGTGCCCCTCCCGAAAATCTCCCGGGGCAACTATTCTCTCGAATTTCTCCCGATTTTCACCCGAACAACAATATTGAGGCCGTGATGGCACTGCCTTTAACGTCCTCTACAACCTGTCGTTGCGTCCGCTTTTTCTCCATACAAACAGCGTGCCGGCCCAGTCACATGTTCTGTGCGACTTCTACAGACACACGTAAGTGACTGCAAGACATAGCTGATCAACAGCCATACAGGTCACACTGAGGGTGGCTGTATAAACAACTTCAACACTGTTACAAATATGCGCCACACTGTGAACCCACACCAAACAAGAATGACAAACACATTTCGGGAGAACATCCGCACCATAACACAACATAAACACAACAGAACAAATACCCAGAACCCCTTGTAGCCCTAACTCTTCCGGGCTACAATATACACCCCCGCTACCCCCAAACCCCGCCAAATGTATATAATTTATATCGCACAATCCAAGTCATACTTCTTTCACACCAAGACAAAAGTGACAAATGCGAGCTAAGTGAGAGCTGCTTGCAAAAATAAAGCACTTTGAAAATAGATAAATACAATCTCTGCTATCCAGCTGCCCTCTCTAAATCACTCACAACCCCTTCAACAAGTGGTCACAAGCCAGGGAAAAAGCAGACTCCTCCAATTGGAAATGACAACCACAAAAGAGGATTCTTAAAGTTTTCAAAATTGATTGCTCAAGTCAAAAAAGTGGGCTCCAACTGTATCTTTGAACATAATTACAGTATGTCCTTGTCTGCTTCTTCCTGTTGCAGAAAGAACCGTGCATACGTTCCTGGGAATAAAAATGTAACATTCTCCAAGAGGGGAAGTGGGAGGTTTTCTTAGGCTTCTTTTATGATCGAAATTTCCGGACATCAGTTTTCTGAGGTGTAATAGTTAGCAAGTTCAAGTATTACCGACTTTTACAGTAGTATGGGGTTACATTCACGGAGAAAACGTTTACAAGAAAACCCGAGCATGTATAATTTCATGTTTTTGTCAAGTAAGACCAAATCCCACAACGGTAGTCTGCCAAAGTGATTACGTGTTTTATGGCATTGGCACCACAAAGTCCCAAATACATCATTTCTGAAGGCCACAGCATACATTTGCAGACGCGGTGCATGCACGTGCAAGAACAAGTTGCATGTTTTTACTGAGCATGTGCTACTGTGAGCCTGCCAGATTCTCAGCCAGCTGCTAAACATGCAGAGTTGGTTTTCTGATGATTGCCGGAAATACTGCAGCTTTGACTCAAGGATGATCATTTGAATTTTACAAAAAAACATACCGTATTTTTCGGATTATAAATCGCAGTTATACTCTGGAGCGATTTATGTGTGAAATTATTAACACATTACCGTAAAATATAAAATAATATTATTTATCTCACTCACGTAAGAGACTAGATAGAAGAGGAAGCGTGGCATTGTCTACCTTTGGAGTTGGCAGAGTTGTTAAGAAGCAACACAGAGGAAGAAGATTTTATCAGATTTAGTGATTAGGAGTGACAGATTGTTTGGTAAACATATAGCATGTTCTATATGTTATAGTTATTTGAATGACTCTTACCATAATGTGTTACGTTAACATACCAGGCACGTTCTCAGTTGGTTATTTATGCCTCATATAACGTACACTTATTCAGCCTGTTGTTCACTATTCTTTATTTATTTTAAATTGCCTTTCAAATGTCTATTCTTGGTGTTGGGTTTTATCAAATAAATTTCCCCCAAAAATGCGACTTATACTCCAGTGCGACTTATATATGTTTTTTTCCTTCTTTATTATGCATTTTTGGCCGGTGTGATTTATACTCCAGAGCGATTTTTATAATCCGAAAAATACGGTAGTACGGCTTTTAATACAACCAAATACAAACCCCGTTTCCATATGAGTTGGGAAATTGTGTTAGATGCTCGGTTGGTAGAGTGGCCGTGCCAGCAACTTGAGGGTTCCAGGTTCGATCCCCGCTTCCGCCATCCTAGTCACTGCCGTTGTGTCCTTGCGCAAGACACTTTACCCACCTGCTCCCAGTTCCACCTACACTGGTTTAAAAATGTAACTTAGATATTGGCTTTCACTATGTAAAGTGCTTTTGAGTCACTAGAGAAAAGCGCTATATAAATATAATTCACTTCACACTTCACTTATACTTGTGCAATGACAATAAAGTTCCTTCCTTCAGGGTTCCAGGTTTGTATCCAGCTTCTGCCATCCTAGTTACCAAGACATTTAACCCTTGCTCCTGATGGGTCGTGGTTAGCTTCTGCTATCAGTGTGTGAATGGGTGAATGTAATGTATATTGTAAAGCGCTTAGGGTATTGTTTCAAGTAGAGCACTACATAAATACAGACCATCTATATTTACATTTCATACCAATGTATGGATTATTGTTAGAGCTGTCAAAAATAATGAGTTAACTCTTGTGATTTATCACAAAAGAAATTTTGTATTAATCAAGTGAGTTCAATCGGGATCGGGATCTTTCTGTGTGGAGTTTGCATGTTCTCCCCGTGACTGCGTGGGTTCCCTCCGGGTACTCTGGCTTCCTCCCACCTCCAAAGACATGCACCTGGGGATAGGTTGATTGGTAACACTAAATTGGCCCTAGTGTGTGAATGTTGTCTGTCTATCTGTGTTGGCCCTGCGATGAGGTGACGACTTGTCCAGGGTGTACCCCGCCTTCCGCCCGAATGCAGCTGAGATAGGCTCCAGCACCCCCCGCGACCCCAAAAAGTGACAACACTTTATGTTGACCCCACACGTTCCTTTACCTTAATCGCGGATGGTTACCTGAAAGGCGGCACGGGTTGTTATACGGTTATTGATCAGATCACTCTGACTGGTGTGCTCACTGTCAAATTTCACTTCAAATGCACTCAGATGAGAGTTTAGATAACATGTTACCAAGTTTTAAGCAAATAAATGACGTGCATTCATGTAAATATTGAAATTATTTTCCTGTATGACATTCTGGCAATAACATTGTATTAGTGTCCAAAATTTGGGCTCTTTGAATTAGTCTAAATGATGCACGCAAGTAGGGCTGGGCGATATATCGATATGCGCGATATATCGCGGGTTTGTCTCTGTGCGATATAGAAAATGACTATATCGTGATATTCGAGTATACATTCTCACGCAGTTGCTTTTAGCTGCGGGCATTACACTACAGGCTCTTCCTACTCTTTCCTGTCTCTCCTTCTTACAGACAGCAAGCGCAGCTTCTACATACGTCACATACTGTCACGACATACGTGACATACGTATACGCCCTCCCCGAGCAGAGAGGTATCAGCATGGCTAACGTTAGCTGTGATGCTAGCGGTAATACGAGCGAAAGAAGGTGCAAATCTGGTAACAAATGAAGGAAGAATTAATTACCCCAAAAACAGCAGGGGGTCCATCGTCTGGCGGTGGTTTGGCTTCAAGTGGGAATATGTCGAACAGACAACCGTAATTTGTCAAGTGTGGAGCAAAAGCTATAAAAAGTAGCATTACTGCTAATAAGTAGCATCATTTGAAAAGTCCCCTGCTAGTGAATGAAGAGTGCTCACTCCAATCTAATCCACTTTATTCATATAGCACATTTAAACAACAAAAATGTTTCCAAAGTGCTGCACAACAATATTAAAAACAATATTTACCTACTCCACACGTCAACATCTCCGTTCGGTGCCACACGCCCACACCATCAAAATGCCGAGGCAAACATTTCCAGATCAACACCGTATTAATTTTTTTTAGTTGTGATTTCCTTCTCTGCATGAAAGTTTAAAAGTAGCATATATTAATGCAGTATGAAGAAGAATGTTTTAATGTAGACACATAGAATCATCATACTGCTGTGATTATATGCATCAAGTCTTAATTCAAGGCTAAGGCAAAATATCGCGATATGGCCTTAAACTATTGTGATATTTAAAAAAGGCCATATCGCCCAGCCCGACACGCAAGTGATAGACTGTTGAGTAATCCTGATTAATCCAATTTCAAAAGCGTGATTAATCCTATTAAAAATATTAATAATTTGACAGCACTAATTATTATATTTGTATATTTTCAATGCAGTTCTTGTATCGGACAATTCATTGTCCTGGTGTTGAGGCCAGTTGGGGTTCCGCCCTCCTACCTACAGTTACCATTCAAACAGTGAAGAGTGCACAGGTTCGACTCACCCAAACAATAAATCCAGCCAAGGGATGGTCTCTAAAATCCCAACAATCAGTCTGCAGATGCATGTTTTTTTGGTGTGTGCTGACTGCATTGTCTCCCGCCTCCATTCTGGTAATCTATTGTGCGTAACAAGCGCTTGGTCACCTTGACTTTGGTTGCCATAGTGCTCAACACAAACATATCCCCACCCAGAAATACACCAAATAAGGCATGGGGGGAAAAAAATCTCATAAGCGGAGGACACAGAGGGAGAGGCAGACGTATTCTTCAATTTATTGTAAACAGGTCCAGTGTGTACATATACTTGCAAGAGGTTACTGGTGACAAACACGCACACAGTCTGGCTAATTAGTATACAACATTAATTGTCCTACGCTCAGCTAGTGTTGACTCAAAGAAAATAATAATTGCATGGGCATCAACACAAAATGAATTGAAGCTCTTTGGAATAGAGAGGTCTTTCAGGACAAGTCTGTTTGTACTGAAAATGACCTTTAAGCACCTTCCTCCAACACGGAGGAATCAGGCTACAAGAAGGCGGCCGTCCTGTCTAGCTGTCGACCCCGGCAGATGTGAGTTCTGAAGAGTTCAAAAGAATTCCGCAAAGGGGCACCTCCATTTACATAATCCCCCCCAGATATATTCCCCGGCAAACTAATCAAATTATTCACAAGTCCGGCCCCTAACTATGAAGACCCCGCGATACACAGCCTCTGAGCCTTAATCGTATCGAACCAATGTCACTTTTCCCTTCAGATCGGCCACCAGACACAGCAAACAAACAACGTCTGTGTCTGACGCACAAAGATTTCCCACTTTTTTATTGTCCTGGGATTTGACTTACTTTTGAAATACACAGCAGACGAAGAGGAGGAAAATGTTTATCAGGACGACTACACAATCTAGAGACAATGGGACAATATGTCCAAGTGACGCTTGCAAGGGAGGTCGGCTGTTGTAGTAATTAGCAGAGCGGAGTTGGAGCTATTCACTTTGAAAGACAAGTGCCGATGACACGAGGGATTTTGATAATCACGGGGTTGGGTTCCTTGAGGGCCTAATCCGAAAAGAAGCTGAACAAAAGTGCTGATTCAAATGCAAGTGTAACTTATTCAGTGGGAGATTTCTTACATTTCTGGATGTGCTCATATAGTTTTCAAGGTTGCTGCATGCACACAATGTCTTTGCCATGTTCAAGTTTATCAATATAACACCCAACAATTACGCTGGTTGCATTGTTAGCTCTTATCAAGAAAAAAAAGCAACATGTCATCTTCGTGGAAAATGTCATTACGTTGATAATACATATCAACAAATTTGAAATAGAAAGGATTTGGTTGGCTCCTTTATTTCCCTTCCTTTTGGCGTGGCTTTGTTTGAAACATCACACTGTTAATCAGCCTGCTGTCGCTTTGTGTTGCATCTATTGCAGGAGGGGCGGGGGGGTAAAGGTTTAATGGATCAGCCAAAGTTTACATCCCGCACGCGGTCAATTTTCAATGACTTCTTTTCCCCACATTGAAATAAACTATTTTATGTCTCCAAATATGCAGATCATTTTGCTTAATGAAAGATGCTTGACGTCTCAGATCCAATTAATATGCAAATGCAAGCCAGGATTTATTTGTGACATTCTGTATGGGTGAGAGAAAACAAAAAGGCTTCTTAACAGTAACGCTAATTGCTGCGACTAATTGTCACGTATCATCATTCACTCTGAATCTCATAAACACCTGAATTTATAATCTAAAAAATCCTTACATGCATATAAATACATTAGGCTTTTTTGTTTACTTTTGTTTGTTGTTTTCATTCTCTAAATGAGTCGAGAGTGCTTAACAAGCTGATGTACATTTAAATATAAATCACTATGCTTTGGTTGCTCCTGAAACTGAAGTCTTCCATCACAATTTGGTAACACATAAATCCCCCATACATATATCTGCTTCTAGTGATTGCTGTCTTTTTAAACAATGGCGTTATATAGACTTGTAACACCCACATTGAGTGTCGCATTTACGCCTTTTATGGCTTCCCAGTGTCATCCCAACATTACAACTCCTCCCAGAGCCAGACTGATGCAATTCATCTTTGACATGAAAAAGCTTCAATCCGGTGATATATTTATCACTGCAAAATAAAATCCGTAATGTAACTCAACTATTAAAATCTTTTAATGGATGAAGTAATATACTTAGCTGTTTGCATCATCCAAGTTTAATGCCAAATAATCCATTCGGCGCAGGGCTTACATTTTAAAGGGGAACATTATCACCAGACCTATGTAAGCGTCAATATATACCTTGATGTTGCAGAAAAAAGACCATATATTTTTTTACCGATTTCCGAACTCTAAATGGGTGAATTTTGGCGAATTAAACGCCTTTCTATTATTCGCTCTCGGAGCGATGACGTCACAACGTGACGTCACATCGGGAAGCGATCCGCCATTTTCTCAAACACCGAGTCAAATCAGCTCTGTTATTTTCCGTTTTTTCGACTGTTTTCCGTACCTTGGAGACATCATGCCTCGTCGGTGTGTTGTCGGAGGGTGTAACAACACGAACAGGGACGGATTCAAGTTGCACCAGTGGCCCAAAGATGCGAAAGTGGCAAGAAATTGGACGTTTGTTCCGCACACTTTACCGACGAAAGCTATGCTACGACAGAGATGGCAAGAATGTGTGGATATCCTGCCACACTCAAAGCAGATGCATTTCCAACGATCAAGTCAAAGAAATCTGCCGCCAGACCCCCATTGAATCTGCCGGAGTGTGTGAGCAATTCAGGGACAAAAGACCTTGGTAGCACGGCAAGCAATGGCGGCAGTTTGTTCCCGCAGACAAGCGAGCTGAACCCCCTGGATGTCTTGGCTCACACCGTCCCTTATGCCACCGAAGATGATCAAGAGAAGAATATCGACCCTAGCGTCCCTGGCCTGCTGACATCAACTCCAAAACTGGACAGATCAGCTTTCAGGAAAAGAGAGCGAATGAGGGTATGTCTACAGAATATATTAATTGATGAAAATTGGGCTGTCTGCACTCTCAAAGTGCATGTTGTTGCCAAATGTATTTCATATGCTGTAAACCTAGTTCATAGTTGTTAGTTTCCTTTAATGCCAAACAAACACATACCAATCGTTGGTTAGAAGGCGATCGCCAAATTCGTCCTCGCTTTCTCCCGTGTCGCTGGCTGTCGTGTCGTTTTCGTCGGTTTCGCTTGCATACGGTTCAAACCGATATGGCTCAATAGCTTCAGTTTCTTCTTCAATTTTGTTTTCGCTACCTGCCTCCACACTACAACCATCCGTTTCAATACATGCGTAATCTGTTGAATCGCTTAAGCCGCTGAAATCCGAGACTGAATTCGAGCTAATGTCGCTATAGCTTGCTGTTCTATGCGCCATGTTTGTTTGTGTTGGCATCACTATGTGACGTCACAGGAAAATGGACGGGTGTATATAACGATGGTTAAAATCAGGCACTTTGAAGCTTTTTTTAGGGATATTGCGTAATGGGTAAAATTTTGAAAAAACCTTCAAAAATAAAATAAGCCACTGGGAACTGATTTTTAATGGTTTTAACCCTTCTGAAATTGTGATAATGTTCCCCTTTAAGAACTGTACACCCTAACTGGCACATATCCTCATCAACTTAAAGGGAAACTGCAAAAGGGGAATTTTGCTTATAATTCACAATCCTTATGAGAGACAAGAACACTTATGTCGTTTTTAATACATTCTAACTTGTAAATAAACATAAATAAAAGTCAGCTTACAATGGAGCCAATGGGAGCCATGATGTCAGTGCGTGTTTTCCGACTATCAAATCCGATAAATAACCATCCAAAAAGCACCAACAATACTCCATTTACATTTTGTGACCTGACTTTTAACCAAGTTTTAGCAATATTGTTTTTATAAGCGCTAACGTTAAGCTAGGTAACTTCCTCCTTTTGTATTGACATCAGCTGGTGAGCTGCTTTCTCTCCTCAGAGCTCGTGAGAGTTACTTCTAGATTATAAATCATATCTCTCACCTGGATGTAAAATGATGTGGACATAAACCATGAAGGTTGGTACACTTTGACAGCCAATTTAAATGCGGATATGGTGAAAAAGACCCTAAAAACACTTAATTCCCCTCGCCTTTTTTTCCATAAGCATTATGGAGTCATTCCTAATCTAAGCGGAAATATCAACATCCTAACAGTCGGCATCCCGGTGAGAGCAGACATTGTACAGTAAGTAATATTTAATTACTTTTTTTTTTTTGTCCTGTCCAGCTTCTCAGGCAAATCATATAGTTGATGTAGATGCCCATATCGGCTGTTCAGATTTACTTTACAAAAGAGAAGTGTAGGATACTTCTCTTGTTGCCTTATTTGTATTTGACTTTATTAAATGTATTTATATTATCATTTGGTGCAGCCGGGCCGGAACAGGAGGGGATAGAAAGAGGGAAAAAAAGAAGACAGAGGGGGAAATTGTGGGAACAAGAGGGGGATTAGACAGAGAGACAAAAACAACAACAGCAAACACAACAATAACAACAACAACAACAATAGAGCAACATCAGCAAATACGACATGTACAAATATGATGGTAAAAGTGATAGCAAATAAGCAGTTAGCGAAAATAAAAAATAATACAGAAATGACAATGAGCATTATTACACTACAAATGGATCAATACAAATACCAATAGAAATATCGCTATTGATAATGAACAATACCAATTATTTACCTCTATTATCAACAATACAGTTGTTCAAATGCAACAATACATATACGTAATGATAACTTGAGATACGAAATAATGCAGAAAAATGGAGGGGAAGAAAGAGAAGCAACCTACATTAACCTTGTAGATTGTTATAGTAACAATAGGTTAAGCTTTGTCAGTGTGCCATGTGTTATACCCAGTTTACCCTAGGGCAACATCGTTAATATATGTTTGATGAAAGGTGATTATGTGCATGAATGTATGTATGCATATGTACTTGTATATGTAAAGAATGTGTATGTGTGTTTGTACAGTTAATGTATATGTACAGTATGTGTATATGTATGTTTGTACAGTGGATGTATATGTACAGTATGTGTATATGTATGTTTGTACAGTGAATGTATATGTACAGTAATGTAATGCAATTAAACATCACTGTTTAATTACATGAGAGCCAACAAATGTAATTAAACAGTGATGTTTAATTACATTTGTTGGCTCTCATAAAGTCTGCAGTGAGTAATAATCAGATATGTTGGGGAAGGAAAAAACAAATGTTGTGTTTTACGAAGTCACGTAATAATAATGTACAGCATTGGAGAGCAGACTTCGACGATATCTAATCCGAGCTGCTTCTGCGTCAAACACTCCATCGGCAGCTTTTCCATATTTGATGGTTAAATGTCCGCCGTTTAGATATTTTTTTACATTCTTGGCTGGCGATAGACTCATTCTGCTTCAGTATGGAGCAGACTAGCAGTGCTTTGCTCAGATTGCTTCACCAAGTTAGCTAGATACATGTGTTTTTGAGTGTTTATTTATTTAATTAAATAATTCATGGGGTTGTCACTGATGTCTTAGTAATATACATATATTTTTTATATTTTCGCTATTGACCGGTAGGGTCCCAAAGATCGACAGGTCGATCACGATCGACGGGTTGATGACCCCTGCATTATAGTGTCTTCAAAGTGTGTAGTTTTTTCATTAATATAGGGACTTTTGTTGAGGCTTTAACTTATTATTCATGTTTACATTGATTCTTATCGGGAACTCTGCTTCACTATACGAACATTTCAGTTTACGAACAATGTTCATGAACTAATTAAGTTTGTAAATCAAGGTTCTACTGTTCTGCATAAGTTTATGCTCGCGAGTAAGCCCGAATGTTTTGGTTGGACCTTACAGGGTTCACAGTGACATTTTCCACGGCAACTAATAGCGGGGGTGCTTGTTACTCAACTTTTTTTTAGCAATTAAAACCCTATTAACTTTGGACACTCTTAAGTGGAGGTATCGCAGTAATTCCAAACATGAGAACAGAAAATATTTTCCTATGTACAAGACGTCCTACATAGAAAACCCTAGTCAGGACGGTGCATTCTGATGCAGCATGAGAATCATGCAAGGTAACATTAGATGCTAGAACCTCCATGTCAGCAAAAATGAGTGCATGCCACAGTACATGCAACATTAGACAGGCCAGACATATTCATACGCAAAGCTTGACAAGATTGTGCAAAGTCTTGAGCAAACGTATTGCTTGTGACCGAATCTGTCAGTGTTTGTGTGTGTACTTGATGTCTGTTTGCATGCCGCCGTGGTCTCAGATTGCTGTTTGAGGATGTAATTGCTCTGCTCCGCTCCTGCTCAGAGTGGCCCAGGATGCATCTGCGCGGGCTGTTTAGCAGTCAATGGCCGAAGCAGATTGTAAACAGATCTCCCATGAATTGCGGCTTTAGCGGTTTTGCGAGTCTCCAAACAAGGTTGTACCGATAACACCATTCTCTTCGCTGACAAAATCAGCCACTTTGCTGCAAGGGTGTGATTTGAGAGGTGCCAGTCAAAGTGATTGACAGCATTAATCCCCCACAGGAGCAAATAGGAGAAGACAACAAACCATGTCCTTATTGAAAACACATCCCTGTT
>NC_084548.2:18995000-19105000 GCF_033978685.3 Nerophis lumbriciformis
TACAGTATCCGTAAAGTATTAGCCTACATTTCATGTTTTGTTTGTCCACAGCTAGCCAGGCAGTGTATGTTCTATAGTTGTACTATCGCTCATGACGGCCTGCATGTATCATGATCATTATAAAGTGTGACTCACTCGATGGATAGTTGTCTCTTTGGTCCAGCTGGCTGGGTACCTTTTTTCCGGTTTATTTTGTGTAAGCAATCCATTTATGTCGAAATAGCTTGACTCCAAATTCCACTATTACAGCGTCAACATCACGCCGACCTCACTCTCTTAGCTTCCGTCTGCTCCAACGTTTCACCCTCTTCTTTGTGCTCGCTTCAAGAAGCAGCAGTTCATCTTCCGTTCATTCAGGTTCAAACAGATAAGGTTGTGAATCCTCATTTGTCCAAAAATAGTCATCTTTGTTGTTTGTTACCAAGTCTACCATGATTACAAAACACAAGTGTTCTGTATTCAGAAGTAGGAGACACATTGTTGCTGGAAGTCAGACGTGCGCTGCTATGGAAATATTGATTAAAATAATCAAAATACAGTAAATATTGAACAAATTACATACTGTTATGAATGTGTTTGTTACTACATTATATAAATACTTGCAGTGTGTATACAAAATGTTAATGGAGGGTTTTGAATGCTACAACAATGACTCCCATTAGCCGCATTTTCCAAGCGTTTTTATCTTCTTTAAAATCCTAATAAAAAGATATGTGTGTTCATGTCTTTCATAATGATTGTGAACGAAAGGCAAAATTAAAAACAAATGCAGTTCCCCTTTAAGAGGGTGCCTTGAGGAAGGCCTATCAACCTATCCCCAGGTGCATGTCTTTGGAGGTGGGAGGAAGCTGGAGTACCCGGAGGGAACCCACGCAGTCACGGAGAGAACATGCAAACTCCACACAGAAAGATCCCGAGCCCGGGATTGATCCCAGGACTACTCAGGACCTTCGTATTGTGAGGCAGACACACTAACCCCTCTGCCACCGTGCTGCCTACAAAACCGGTAATTATAATCCGCAAATAATGTGCCGTTGTTGAGTGTCTGTGCTGTCAGAGTAACCATGTAATACTCTTCCATATCAGTAGGTGGCAGAAGGTAGATACTTGTTTTGTAGATGTCGGGAACATGGTTTGTGGTGATCACAATATACTGGAGGCAGCGTGTAGGTAAAAAGGTATCTAACGCTTAAACCAAAAATAAACAAAAGGCGAGTGCCGCTAAGAAAAGGCATTGAAGCTTAGGGATGGCTATGCAAAACGAAACTAAAACTGAACTTTCTGCAAAGTAAACTAAAACAGAATGCTGGACGACAGCAAAGACTTACTGCGTGTGGGGCAGACGGCGTCCACAAAGTACATCCGTACATGACATGACAATCAATGCCTCCACAAAGAAGGATATTGTCCGCACAACGTAAATAGTCTTGATTGTCAAAACAAAGCAGGTGCGGGGAATAGCGTTCAAGGAAGACATGAAACTGCTACAGGAAAATACCAACAAAACAGGAAAAGCCACTGAAATAGGAGCACAAGACAAGAACTAAAACACGACACACAGGAAAACGTCAAAAACCTCAAGATAAGTCACAACGTGATGTGACATGTTGTGACAGTACACCTACTTTGAGACAAGAGCTATAATGAAGCATGGTTGGTTATTAGGGGTGTGGGAAAAAAATTGATTCGAATTCAAATCGCCATTCCCAGTATCGATTCTCATTTTGTCAAAAATCGATATTTTATGTATATTTTTTCCATTAATCAAACCAACAAAACAATACACAGCAATACCATAACAATCCAATCCAATTCCAAAAAAACCCCGACCAAGCAACACTCAGAACTGCAATAAACAGCAATTGAGAGGAGACACAAACACAGCACAGAACAATCCAAAAGTAGTGAAACAAAAATGAATATTATCAACAAAAGTATCAATATTTGTTACAATTTCAACATAGCAGTGATTAAAAATCCCTCATTGACATTATCATTAGACATTTATAAAAAAAAACAATAGTGTCACAGTGGCTTACACTTGCATCGCATCTCATAAGCTTGACAACACACTGTGTCCAATATTTTCACAAAGATAAAATAAGTCATATTTTTGGTTCATTTAATAGTTAAAACAAATTTACATTATTGCAATCAGTTGATAAAACATTGTCCTTTACAATTATAAAAGCTTTTTACAAGAATCGACTACTCTGCTTGCATGTCAGCAGACTGGGGTAGATCCTGCTGAAATCCTATGTATTGAATGACTAGAGAATCCTTTTGAATTGGAAAAATATCGTTTTTAAATCGAGAATCGCGTTGAATCGAAAAAAATCGATTTATAATCGAATTGTGACCCTAAGAATCGATACTGAATCGAATCGTGGGACACCCAAAGATTTGCAGCCCTATTGGTTATGGTTTGAATTCATGTCCAACAATTGCGAAAACAACTTTTTATTGTCAATATCAGCTGCTGAGTTTCATTTTTCAATGATTTCTGCTGGTTGTGTGCCTCGGAATTTTTTTTCAATGAATAAAATGTTCCTTGGATCAGAAAATGTTGAGAAACACTGATGTAAATCACAAGTTTGAACCCCAGTGTTCTAGGTTTGCTCCTTTAACATGACAATGCAAGCATCTGCCAATGTGTTTACAGCGGTCCAAGGTCTTCTATACAACAGGAGCTTTTAGGAATTTGCTGCAGACATTTTTGTCTCCCGTGTTTTGAACTGAACTCAGGGGCCAGTATTGGGTCAGTCTTGAGACACATTTGGCCAAAGGGCTGCCAGTTGAATATCCCTGGTCTGTATAGGATGTCCAAAGGGGATCTAAACCAGTGTGATAATACAAATGTTATTAATTGTTTTAAAGAGATGTTCAAGGGCCCTTCGAAATCTCGAGGGAATAAGCAACTGCCTGTGATTGCCTGTTGGTTCACCTTGTTCTAAGAGAGCAGAGCCTGCAGGTTCAATGTGCACAATTGACAAGCGTAGTTGCTCATACAAACACACAAGTTTAGATTCATTATCATTAATACCAGTCAACGTTACATCCCCATTTAGTCATCATTGTTAAGTTAAAGTTAAAGTACCAATGATTGTCACACACACACTAGGCGTGGCGAAATTATTCTCTGCATTTGACCCATCACCCTTGATCACCTCCTGGGAGGTGAGGGGAGCAGTGAGCAGCAGCGGTGGCCGCGCCCGGGAATCATTTTTGGTGATTTAACCCCCAATTCCATTAATATTACAAATATCTATTAAAACAACCCTACATTTGTTTGTTTTTTATTTTTTTAAGTGCAGTACTAGTTTGGCACCAATTTTAAAAGTACCAATTTGGCACTGATACAGTATCTATTAAAATGTAAACAATACCCATCTAAATTCTTTATACTGTCATCAGATAAACTATTGAACAGCACAAAACATTGATTGTCAAACTGTGTTACGTGTACTACTAGTGGGCTCCATCTAGTGATACACCAAGGATTTGATTCTGTATTTAAGTACAGTGTTTTCTTTTCCTATATTCAAACATAGTGTTACTGTTCAAACAGTGTGTAATGTTATAGTGTTCAAAAAAAAATGTTTTTATGTTTTTAATGAATGCTTAGGTCTACTGCGCTACTGTATGTTAATGTTGGCCATTATGGTGGTACTTGGAGAGCCAAGTCTTTTCTGAGGTGGTACTTGGTGAAAAAACATGAATACCATTTAGGGATGATACTGGAAACCGGTTTTCCCGGTTGTTCGATAAGAAAAGAACTGAGTCCTCGGACTCGAATCCCTTTTTGAGAACCGGTACCCGTTATCGAGACCACTATAGTAAAGAAAAAGAGTTGGTTCTTTATTCGAATCCTGTCCCAACCAGAAATGCCCTGTGTGACATCACAAGAAATGACGTCATGTAGCTCAGTCATTAGGCACAGATAGCAAAAGCAGGAAAAAC
Organism: Nerophis lumbriciformis; assembly: GCF_033978685.3. Classification (NCBI taxonomy): domain Eukaryota; kingdom Metazoa; phylum Chordata; class Actinopteri; order Syngnathiformes; family Syngnathidae; genus Nerophis; species Nerophis lumbriciformis. The sequence goes on from NC_084548.2 coordinate 18,998,961, forward strand.
AATGGACCGGAAAAAGCGGGCCAAGGTGTAATAAAGTTCAAAACAAAAGGTATAATCCAATGAATAACTTTACTGAGAGATTTGAGCAGGGTACAAACACATGACGAACACTTTTATGACCAACCGGAAACATAGCAACCAGGCTAGCAACGCACCTCCTTTACGGCAGCTGTCGCAACGTTCTTAAAGCAACCGCAGCACATACATATTGATACAACATATCTCCCTTTTTTAACTTTTGTTTTTCTTTCCTTGTAAACAAAACAAAATGACACTGTATATGTGTTGTCTGTCTAATTATAAATAATGCAGACGAGGCGTGTTGGCTGAGTTCTTGACGTTTACTTTCACAGCGTGCTCATAACCTCATTCTTAGCTGCCGGGTGGCTACATGCAACAACACTTTTCGGGGCTACCGCGCATGCTCGTCACTCCCGTTGCATGCTGGGTAGTGTAGTTGTTATATTCCCTAGCTCATAACATCACATCTTTCCCCCTATAAAGAAAGAATGTTAACTCAATAAAGTGTATTTCTTTTTTTTAGCTTTAGCTTTTCATTTTTTAGCATTGTAACCACATTTGCAAACAACGTTTCTCTTCATAGAATTTTCTTTCAATAAAAAAATAAAGTGCAAAAATGTCAAAGCATCATAACAAACAGTTATGTCAAATAGCAGCAGAAGTGCACATTTTGGAGAGCTGTGTTATTTTCAGTTTTGTGCCCAAGAGACTGATTTTATTTAAAACTATATCATTATTTATACACCTATAGTGATCATGGAGACAGGTTGTTTTTGTGTTACTGTATATATTTGTTTTTCTGAAAAATCCCACTTAATATACTAACAACAGTCAATCTTTTATTTATTTTAATTTTACTTTTTTATGGGGGTAACAGTCAATATTTATTTATTTATTAGATTTTATTTTTTTCTTATATAATAAAAGTGAGCTTTTGTTAAACCAAATATTGTGTTTTTTTTCCATATACAACAACCTATCTGGACTCAATAAGAGAATCGATAAGGAATCGGTTCGATAAGAGGATTCGATAATAGGCTCGAACTCGATAATTTCTTATCAAACATCATCCCTAATACCACTGTCTTAAATAATCTTGAATTCCTATAATAGACATTGATGTGAAGGAAGAGATCAACATAAATTCATTCAAACTAAAACTTTAATTATGTTTCTCAAATAATGAACCAAACACTATAGGTCTCATGAAAAGCCATGTAAAAAGTTAGTACTATCAAAAAGAGCACAAATAGTCACATCCACATCACCATTAGTATTGTTGATTTTTGATTGCTATCTTTATTTGAGGTAAAAAAAAAACAAAAAAAAACAATGCAATGTACAAACGTAATACATAGACATTCCTTAACTTCATATGGGACTTAAAGCAACAATATGTAAATTAATATTACTTGTGGACCAGCCAGAAACACCTCAGAGACAATGTTAGTCCTCAGAATTGTGTGCAGCAAACTTGACAGCAAAATAATCACCCAATATTAATTTGAAGATAACTTTGGCTAGTTGTTTTTTAATTACTTAGCCTAAAATAATATTCAATGCTGTTCATTTGTATTTACCAATGGCAAAAGCCCAACTGTAAGGGGAGACTGGGAAAAAAAAAAAAAACTCTTAAAACTGTGATTTGTAATAAATCAAGTATTATGAAAATGAAAGCAGACTATAAAATTCAACACCCGCTGGTTCCAGTGATCAATGGGGACATGGGAGGAACAAAAGCAAACGCACTACCATTTTTTTTCCCCCCCAAATGATGTGAAAATGGTCCATTATGGTGAAGAACAAAGAGGATTGGTCCCATGTTAGAGCCAAGCCTCACTGATGCCCCGGTGACTCGGCCAGCCATTCTCCCAAGGCCTACTCCTTGATTAAATGCATAATCCAGCACTCCCCATCCCCAATGATTTAGTATGCCTTTAAATCAGCTTGCGCACACATAAAAACCTCAAATAAAAATCACCAAGAAAAACCATTGCACTCTAACTGTTCTATTAAAATGATACCCAGCCCAGCCTTTCTTCTCTGCAATACCGTTTATTCCACATGAATGCATGTCTTCATTTTTTTCATAGGTATGCATATAAAATATTTAAAGTTTAAAATGTCACAGCTGAAACATCAAATGCAGGAGTTTCTCATTAATCAGCAAGGATGGAGCTTCTCTTTTAAGGTTATAACCCTTTGAAAGAGCAAAAATTACATTTTTGACCTTGAAGATGAGACAAACTCGTAAACGTAAAATAATTTGCAGTTTAAAGGGGAAAGAGATATCAGTTGCCTCAGCCAGCACTGCTGCGGCTTGTCACGGGAAGACCAAACACCTCTCCTTTTCACATTTACATCCAAGCTATTACGATTAATTTGGTATCACACCATGGGAGAAAAAAAGAAAGAAAGAAAACTCAGAAAACATCAAAAGGGGCAACTGTCAAACTTTCAAATCCACGGGGCCCTCGCTATCTGCAGCGTTTAAAACTCGAGACTTTTTTCTTGGGACTTTTATTAAATGGTGCATGACATTTTCATTACTCAAGGAAATTAAATTGACTAATTTTCTTACAAGCCCTGCATGTCTGCTATTTTAGGCAGGTGCACAGAAGAGAGCAATTGTTCCAACACCTACACAAAAGGAACACAAACGCTGATGTGTTCTCAGAAGTAAAAAGAGTTCATAAAAGCCTTGGAAGAAATTTGGTCTTTAATGACTGCGTAAAAACTCTGAGTTAAGTTGCAGGCACAGAAAATGTGCAGTTTAAAAAGCAGTACACTGACAAGTTTCAATCAAAGTGTAATTTCTTTAGTATCGTCCAATGAAGAAATCAAATCTGAAAGATGAACTTGCTATTCTGAGGTACTGTAATTTTGGGTGTCAAGGAAGAATTAAATTGATCATTTGGGTCTTTAGCTGAAAATGTCCTGTTGTATTTATAAATGGTTGATTTAAGGTAAAGTTTTGTACCATCACGTGACACCTCTGATGAAGGCTGCAGAAGCAAGATAGCCGAAACTTGTCAGGTACAAAACTTTACCTTACTAGCCTATATAAATCAACCATTTATTAATATTCAACTAAACTGTTTTTGGGCCTACATTTCCAATCAGCTAAGCACTAAGGGCTAGACTTCCCACTTCACTTATAGTTTTATTTTGTGCGTACTTGAAAACCAGCGTCCCCAGACATTTGATTTTGGTTCATTTATTTTGTCGAAGTGACAAGATGGCTCTGCTGTTTTTATAGGGGAACTGCACTTTTTTTTAAATGTTGCCTATAGTTCACAATCATTATAAGAGACAAGAAGACAAAAGTATTTTTTTTTTTCAGTATAACTTGTAAAAATAGTCTTGTTCTTGGTGGCTAACAACACAGCTAATGGTAGAAATCAATTCTACCTCCAAATAACTTTAAAAATGCATTCAAAAACTGTCAACAATACTATATTTACGTTCCGTAACCTGTATAATAACCAAACTGGAGCGACATTGTTATTGTAAGAGTGAACACCGAGGAACTCTTTTTCTAGCGTAGTAACACATCGGCGTGCTACGGTATTAGCCGTAATAGCTAACTTCGGTGAGATATAAGCTAGCTTCTACGACAGCACAAAACGCGTTTGAGTTTGTAATGCACAAAAGTGCGATACAACACCAATCTGTACTGACTGAAAAACATGAACAATCATATTACAGTATCCGTAAAGTATTAGCCTACATTTCATGTTTTGTTTGTACACAGCTAGCCAGGCAGTGTATGTTCTATAGTTGTACTATCGCTCATGACGGCCTGCATGTATCATGATCATTATAAAGTGTGACTCACTCGATGGATAGTTGTCTCTTTGGTCCAGCTGGCTGGGTACCTTTTTTCCGGTTTATTTTGTGTAAGCAATCCATTTATGTCGAAATAGCTTGGCTCCAAATTCCACCATTACAGCGTCAACGTCACGCCGACCTCACTCTCTTAGCTTCCGTCTGCTCCAACGTTTCACCCTCTTCTTTGTGCTCGCTTCAAGAAGCAGCAGTTCATCTTCCGTTCATCCAGGTTCAAACAGATAAGGCCGTGAATCCTCATTTGTCCAAAAATAGTCATCGTTGTTGTTTGTTACCAAGTCTACCATGATTACAAAATCAACCATTTATAAATACACATTAGTAGGCTAAATGAACCTCTTCAACATGTCCTCTTGTACCGTATTTTTCGCACTATAAGGCGCACCTAAAAACCTCCAATTTTCTCAAAAGCTGACAGTGCGCCTTATAATCTGGTGCGCCTTATATATGGACCAATATTGAGCCACAACAAACCTAAACTTCATTTTCATAAAGTTTAGGTCTCGCAACTACGGTAAGCAGCCGCCAACTTCATTTTCCCCCGTAGAAGAAGAAGTGATTCTAACCCAAAAATGGCTCCTATTAAGAGACACGCTTACGACGCAGAGTCTAAACTTAAGACGATCAGTCACGCAGTAGAACACGGGAATAGAGCAGCAGCGAGAGAATTTAACATAAACGAATCTATGGTGTTTAATTCGGACACTGAAGAAGAAGAATTCGAGAGATTTGTGGATGAGGACTAACTTCATAAAGTGAGCTTTACATGTTTATTTTGTGTGTTGTGTTGTGTGACATTAACGTTTGAGCAACGTTGAGTTATTGATATATTGTTATTGCTCTGCACTATTTCGAGTGTTACTATATTGTGATTGCACTAACGTTTGATTTACCGTAACAATATCAGACTGTTTTTTACCGATTGATTCAATCAGGGAAAAGTTCCCCTCCACTATGTGATATAAATGTTGCACTACATGCTATACCTTACTGTTGTTAAAAGGGAACATTATCACCAGACCAATGTAAGCGTCAATATATACCTTGATGTTGCAGAAAAATGACCATATATTTTTTTAACCGATTTCCGAACTCTAAATGGGTGAATTTTGGTGAATTAAACGCCTTTCTAATATTTGCTCTCGGAGCGATGACGTCACAACGTGACGTCAAATCGGGAAGCAATCCGCCATTTTCTCAAACACCGAGTCAAATCAGCTCTGTTATTTTCCGTTTTTTCGACTGTTTTCCGTACCTTGGAGACATCATGCCTCGTCGGTGTGTTGTCGGAGGGTGTAACAACACGAACAGGGACGGATTCAAGTTGCACCAGTGGCCCAAAGATGCAAAAGTGGCAAGAAATTGGACATTTGTTCCGCACACTTTACCAACGAAAGCTATGCTACGACAGAGATGGCAAGAATGTGTGGATATACTGCGACACTCAAAGCAGATGCATTTCCAACGATAAAGTCAAAGAAATCTGCCGCCAGACCCCCAGGAAAAGAGAGCGGATGAGGGTATGTCTACAGAATATATTAATTGATGAAAATTGGGCTGTCTGCACTCTCAAAGTGCATGTTGTTGCCAAATGTAATTCATATGCTGTAAACCTAGTTCATAGTTGTTAGTTTCCTTTAATGCCAAACAAACACATACCAATCGTTGGTTAGAAGGCGATCGCCGAATTCGTCCTCGCTTTCTCCCGTGTCGCTGGCTGTCGTGTCGTTTTCGTCGGTTTCGCTTGCATACGGTTCAAACCGATATGGCTCAATAGCTTCAGTTTCTTCTTCAATTTCGTTTTCGCTACCTGCCTCCACACTACAACCATCCGTTTCAATACATGCGTAATCTGTTGAATCGCTTAAGCCGCTGAAATCCGAGTCTGAATCCGAGCTAATGTCGCTATAAACTTGCTGTTCTATCCGCCATGTTTGTTTGTATCGGCATCACTATGTGACGTCACAGGAAAATAGACGGGTGTATATAAAAATGGTTAAAATCAGGCACTTTGAAGCTTTTTTTAGGGATATTGCGTGATGGGTAAAATTTTGAAAGAAACTTCGAAAAATTTAATAAGCCACTGGGAACTGATTTTTAATGGTTTTAACCCTTCTGAAATTGTGATAATGTCCCCCTTTAAAAGATAAACAAAACACTACGTCACTGACTTTACCTTGGGGAAAATAATAAAACAGCTGTTTATTTATTTTGGGAGTGAACAGAGTTGTCAGAACGCTGGTTTGTAATCTATTAATAAAGTTTGACTGACCTATCTGACTGTTTTGTTGACATTCCCTTTAGCGCAGCTCCATCTAATGGATGCATAGGTGTGCCTTATAATCCGATGCGCCTTATATATAAACAAAGTTTTGAAATATGCTATTCATTGAAGGTGTGCCTTATAGTGCGGAAAATACGGTAGTTAAATTTCTATGTTAAGAAAACGACTTATGTGAATGTGCCAAAGAGGACTACATACATCTCCATTTGAGGCATAATTCAGTCATGATAACTACTAATAATATTTTGTAAAATACAATTAATTTAATGTCATAATATTACTGCAAAGCAGTAATTTTCAGGGTTAACCTTCTTATTTTTTCTCAAAGAGTAATACTTGGAGTAGGTTTGAATTAAAACTCTTCGAAATTAAACAATTCTAAGGGCTGGAAAAACGATTGATTCTTCAATGCATCACGATTGAGATGTGGTGATTCTGAAACAATGGACAAATGTCCGAGAACTGATTATTTAAGTATGTTAAATAAAGTAACACAAACAGTTCTAAAATTTGTCACTAACACATACACACGCAAAAAAAATTGGCAGCGGATGAGAAGACATGCTAACCGCTAAGCTACGGGGACGGCGTGGCGCAGTTGGGAAAGTGGCTGTGCCAGCAACCTGAGGGTTCCTGGTTCGATCAGCACCTTCTACCAACCTCGTCATGTCCGTTGTGTCCTTGAGCAAGACACTTCACCCTTGCTCCTGATGGGTCATGGTTAAGGCCTTGCATGGCAGCTCCCGCCATCAGTGTGTGAATGTGTGTGTGAATGGGTGAATGTGGAAATAGTGTCAAAGCGCTTTGAGTACCTTGAAAGTAGAAAAGCGCTATAAAAGTATAACCCATTTACCATTTAAGCTATCTTAAATATAAAGTACTAAAACAACAAAAGAATACATGCCTTGTACATTTCAATACAGTCCGACTGGAGCCATGTTACAGCAGAGGGTAGGTAACCAGCTGAGAAAAGGAAATGAACAAGTAGATTAATACTTCAAGTAGGAATGCAACAATCAAGTAGTTATACAATTAACCGTAATTAAAAACGTCACGGTTATTTAATCACAAAAGTTCCATAACACAGCGTGTTTCAGTCCTCCGGCACGGAACAAAAACAAAGTTAGACATAGTGTGGACAGACAAGGGAGGATGGATGCATTTTAGCTTAAAAACTAACGATAAAGGTGAAGTTATAACACTGAAACACCCTCAGGAAGAGGCGCTTTAAAGTTAAAGTTAAAGTTAAAGTACCAATGATTGTCACACACACACTAGGTGTGGCGAGATTAAGACATGGCTAGCTAGCTAGCCGCTAAAGTCCATCTGCAGTGTTTTAGCTACTTCTAAATCACTAATCCTCGCCTCCATGGCGACAAATAAAGTAAGTTTCTTACAAGTATCATCCCTGCAGGACGAGGAATAGCTAAACATGCTTTACTACACACCGTAGCTCACCGGCGTCACTGCTATTGATGCAGTTCATGAATGTAAACAAATGTCATGGGTGGATCTATACCTGACATCCACTGTAATGATACCAAGTACAGGAGCGTATTTAGTCGATACTACTATGATTACATCAATATTTTTTAGCATCAAAAAAACGTATTTCGTTTTTTTTGTCCCTGGACACATGAAGACTTTGAATATGACCAATGTATGATCCTGTAACTACCGTATTTTTCAGACTATAAGTCGCAGTTTTTTTCATAGTTTGGCCGAGCTCCAGTGCGACTTATATATGTTTTTTTCCTTCTTTATTATGCATTTTCGGCAGGTGCGACTTATACTCCGGTGCGACTTATACTCCGAAAAATACGGTACTTGGTATTGAATCGATACCTAAATTTGTGGTATCATCCAAAACTAATGTCAAGCATCCAAACAACAGAAGAATAAGTGATTATTACATTTTAACAGAAGTGTAGATACAACATGTTTAAAGAGAAAGTAAGCAGATATTAACAGTAAATGGACAAGTAGATTAATAATCAATTTTCTACCACTTGTCCTTAATAATTTTGACAAAATAATACAATTACACAATATGTTACTGCATACGTCAGCAGACTAATTAGGAGCCTTTCTTTGCTTACTTACTACTAAAAGACAAGTTGTCTTCTATGTTCACTATTTTATTTAAGGACAACATTTTCATTTGATTGCAATAAGAAACCTGTTTAATATACCGTAAGATGTGTTATTAAAACAAAGCCAATTATGCAATTTTTTGTGGTCCCCTTTATTTAGGAAAGTATCGAAAAGTACCAAAATATTGGTATCGGGACAACACTAATATATACAGTACACATATGTATACACACACAGTATTTACTCTTTTTTGTTTGTATATCTACAGTATGCTGTTCGCGGTAACCTGGAATGATGTAATGTTACCACATATGTAAACCATACTTGCCAACCCTCCCGGATTTTCCGGGAGACTCCCGAAATTCAGCGCCTCTCCCGAAAACCTCCCGGGACAAATTTTCTCCCGAAAATCTCCTGAAATTCAGGCGGACTCAGGTCCTCATATAAACAGCATACCTGCCCAATCACGTTATAACTGTACAATGATGGAGGGCGAGTTCTTGGTTTCTTATGTGGGTTTATTGTTAGGCAGTTTCATTAATGTCCTCCCAACGCGGCAACAACACACAACAACAGCAGCAGTCACGTTTTTGTATACCGTAAAGCAGTTCGTCTGCAGTAAACAGCAATGTTGTGACACTCTTAAACAGGACAATACTGCCATCTAATGCATTTGATGAAAGCACTTTTGTGCGTGCCACACATCAATGCATCATCAGAGAGGGTGTTCAGCATGGTTAGAAAAATAGTGACAGAGAATAGAACAAGGATGGACAATTCAACCCTTAACTCAACAATGAGTAGATGAGTGTTATGTGTTTGTATATGTGTAAATAAATGAACACTGAAATTCAAGTATTTATTTTATATATATATATATATATATAATAAAATATATATATATATATATATATATATATATATATATATATATATATACAGCTAGAATTCACTGAACGTCAAGTATTTCTTATATATATATATATATATATATATATATATGAAATACTTGACTTGGTGAATTCTAGCTGTAAATATACTCCTCCCATTTTAGCCACGCCCCCAACCACGCCCCCGACAACGCCCCTGTCCCACCCTGACCACGCCCACCCCTCCCCCCTCCCCCCACCTCCCGAAATCGGACGTCTCAAGGTTGGCAAGTATGATGTAAACAGCCAAAGGAGCAGACTTATCCAAATATATAATATAATAAATATGCATAAATAATCAATTTATAAGAGAATTGTAGCCCCTGAATCATAAGGTGCCCAAAAAATACCAAGAAAAAACCTAAAATAGTTCATCATAAAACAGAATGAATGTATACAAATGGAAGTACTATATACGTATAGCATGTATCTAAAACTGGCGCCGTGAGTGCTGTCGTCGACCAGGATCTCAACGTCAGCCCTCCTCTGGAGACGAACAGGCTGATTACCTTCCCCTCTCAGGGGTGTAAGCCACATGGCTGACAACATCATTGGAAACTAGACTGCTGATCTCCTAAGGGCCCTATAACAGCTTACATTTAATAAAGAGGAGGAAATTCACACTAAAAAGGAGGTGACACTAAAGCCGTACTCTTAATATGTCGTGAAGGGCACCACTTACTCTGCGTGTTGGTTGTGGAGTTGTTACGGGTGAAAAGGGACAAAAACGACGGCGTCAGAAATGAACTGAATGGAGTTGTGGGAGTTCAAATCATTATAATTCTGATCGCTCCCTCTAAATAATGACAATCCCCAGCTCCCTTGGAGAACTTGTGCTTACAGAAAAAAAATTGCTATGTCATAAGCACCTCTAGGATTATTTAAATGAGGCCTATGATGATGTTTGTCTTCGCTGACTTATACGTGTTGTTACAATGTTGGATACTTGTGTTAAACAATGCCAATGCATCAAATCATAAGGTTCATGCATTTTGGTGTGAGCTTGCACACAGTTTTGGAGTCCTCTTTTTGCGGGGATTTGCAGTCTAGCTACATTGTGATGTCACAGCGAAGTGGATATACTTTTCTGGACATTAAATTAAGCACTCAACCGGAGGTGGAGGTGTTCTTGCTTCAGACTGTGAAGAAATACCTGAAAAGGTTTGCTATCCATCCATCCATCCATTTTCTACCGCGTGTCCCTATAGGGGTCCCGGGGGGTGCTGGAGCCTATCTCATCTGCAGTCGGGCCGAAGGCGGGGTACACCCTGGACAAGGCTAAAGTATTATTTTACAAACCCCGTTTCCATATGAGTTGGAAAATTGTGTTATATGTAAATATAAACGGAATACAATGATTTTCAAATCATTTTCAACCCATATTCAGTTGAATATGCTACAAAGACAACATATTTGATGTTCAAACTGATTTTTGGGGCAAATAATCATTAACTTTAGAATTTGATGCCAGCAACACGTGACAAAGAAGTTGGGAAAGGTGGCAATAAATACTGATAAAGTTGAGGAATGCTCATCAAACACTTATTTGGAACATCCCACAGGTGAACAGGTAAATTGGGAACAGGTGGGTGCCATGATTGGGTATAAAAGTAGATTCCATGAAATGCTCAGTAATTCACAAACAAGGATGGTGCGATGGTCACCACTTTGTCAACAAATGCGTGAGCAAATTGTTGAACAGTTTAAGAAAAATCTTTCTCAACCAGCAATTGCAAGGAATTTAGGGATTTCACCATCTACGGTTCGTAATATCATCAAAGGGTTCAGAGAATCTGGAGAAATCACTGCACGTAAGCAGCTAAGCCCGTGACCTTCGATCCCTCAGGCTGTACTGCATCAACAAGCGACATCAGTGTGTAAAGGATATCACCACATGGGCTCAGGAACCCTTCAGAAACCCACTGTCAATAACTACAGTTGGTTGCTACATCTGTAAGTGCAAGTTAAAACTCTCCTATGCAAGGCGAAAACCGTTTATCAACAACACCCAGAAACGCCGTCGGCTTCGCTGGGCCTGAGCTCATCTAAGATGGACTGATACAAAGTGGAAAAGTGTTCTGTGGTCTGACGAGTTCACATTTCAAATTGTTTTTGGAAACTGTGGACGACGTGTCCTCCGGACCAAAGACGAAAACAACCATCCGGATTGTTATAGGCGCAAAGTTGAAAAGCCAGCATCTGTGATGGTATGGGGGTGTATTAGTGCCCAAGACATGGGTAACTTACACATCTGTGAAAGCGCCATTAATGCTGAAAGGTACATACAGGTTTTGGAGCAACATATGTTGCCATCCAAGCAACGTTACCATGGACGCCCCTGCTTATTTCAGCAAGACAATGCCAAGCCACGTGTTACATCAACATGGCTTCATAGTAAAAGAGTGCGGGTACTAGACTGGTCTGCCTGTAGTCCAGACCTGTCTCTCATTGAAAATGTGTGGCGCATTATGAAGCCTAAAATACCACAACGGAGACCCCCGGACTGTTGAACAACTTAAGCTGTACATCAAGCAAGAATGGGAAAGAATTCCACCTAATAAGCTTAAAAAATGTGTCTCCTCAGTTCCCAAACGTTTACTGAGTATTGTTAAAAGGAAAGGCCATGTAACACAGTGGTGAACATGCCCTTTCCCAACTACTTTGGCACGTGTTACAGCCATGAAATTCTAAGTTAATTATTATTTGCAAAAAAAAATAAAGTTTATGAGTTTGAACATCAAATATCGTTTCTCTTCATAGTGCATTCAATTGAATATGGGTTGAAAAGGATTTGCAAATCATTGTATTCTGTTTATATTTACATCTAACACAATTTCCCAACTCATATGGAAACAGGGTTTGTAATCTAATCTTGCCATGCACACAATAACACCGACATGCAGTGACACAGCTGTTTTTATTCATGCTCTGAATCGATCGGAGAGTGTGTTTATAATGTTGATTTTGCATCAAGCCTGGAAAAATAGCAGTGACGACTTCAAAATATATATTTAAAAGTGCACATTTTCAAAACAGAAAATCCAATACTTTTTGTGAGGGTAGGGTGTGGTTTCATTTGCTGATTATCGGTCCTGCTAAACACCGACACCTATTTAATAAAACCACCTTAACATTTGACAACCAAACAATTACACAAGGCGACTCGGTAAATAAATTGGGTATTATCTTCGACCAACTCTCTCGTTGAGTCACACATTAAAAGTGTTACTAAAACAACGTATAAAATACTAAACAGTCTAGCTCCATCCTATCTTGCTGATTGTATTGTACCATATGTCCCGGCAAGAAATCTGCGTTCTAAGAACTCCAGCTTATTAGTGATTCCCAGAGCCCAAAAAAGGTCTGCGGGCTATAGAGCGTTTTCTATTCGGGGCCCCACTACTGCGGTCCCCTCCGAGGTTTCTCATTGTATCCCATTGGGTTGAGTTTTTTCTTGCCCTGATGTGGGATCTGAGCCGAGGACGTCATTGTGGCTTGTGCAGTCCTTTGAGACACTTGTGATTGAGGGCTATATAAATAAACATTGATTGATTTTGATTTGCAATGCCTCCAAACATGAAAATCTTGCAGACAGACTCAAAAAACAGGTTATAAATAAGAGCAACATTTACAGTAAAGAATATCCAATAATTATTATCTAGATCATTGTTGAGTCTTGAGTGCCCCTTCGAGGGCTGCTATAAAATATCTGTTTCTCAGCTGTGGGTTGTATGGGCCGCAGTTGTAATACACTTTTCCACCACTTGTGGCAGAATGACAATATCGAATTCAGAGTCGTGTATAAAGAAACTATGGCCAATTAAAAAACGGGCACCAAGAACGTGTGTGGCTGTGCTTGCTGTCGTGTTGACGTTAATTTTTTTGACAAAATAAACCAAAATAATATGTCAATATAAAGTTTTAAACAAACTCCAGCTCATAAACTTAGAATAAAACATGCTTTTGTTTCGTGAAAGTATAATTATGTGGCCGTATTTGATATTCCTGCAGTGTTTCTTGACCAGCAGGAACTCTAACTGTCAGGACTAGGACTATGGTGTGGTTTGTTTTCCCGTGGTGCAAAACGACTTGACCGGACACGACGTGAAGGTAAGGACATGTTCAATATTTTAACTCAAAAAGCTCAAAAAGGTATAAACCAAAGGCGCTCACAGCGGAGGTAAAAAAAAACGTGGCTATGAAAACAAAAGACTAGCACAAAGGCAATTAACTAAGAACACGAAACAAAAACCCTTACTGTGGCATGGCATGAAGCATGAATAACAAGGGTGTGTAGAGGGTGATGTCGCCAGGAAGACAGCCTGGCAACTGGGAGCTTAAATAATAGTGACATGATTAGTGACAGCAGGTGCATGATGCAAAATGTGAAAACGTGAGACAGGTGCGTGACATGAGGATGTGAACCAGGTGAAATTAATGGTTGCTATGGTGACAAAAACAAAAGTGCACCAAAAGTCCAAAAACAAAACCGAACATGACTAAAACAAAACATGATCACACAGACATGACACTAACATGCACTCGACGGCACAATAAACGTAAACAAGAATACACAGAACGACCAAAAAAATAACTTATTACCCTCATTGTGCCAAAATCTTCATTAGCTTTGGACCAACAATCACTGAAAAATGTTGACTTTAGTGTGAAGTATGTCAACTGTACTTTTGTAGTTATTTCCCCATATTTCTACACAACAAGTCAGATATGGCAACACTGGCAAGCATTAGAGAATATGAAGTGATTTTTAGTCCAGAACATATTTAACTTTATTCATTATTTATGTATTTCTTGCCATTTTATGTTGTATCTTTTTATGAGATCTCCAATTCATTTTCTCATCCATTTTACACCCAAAATGTGTTTTTTTTTACTCTTTCAATGTCCATCTATTTATATTTGTTTTTAACATTGTCTAACTACTGTTACCGAATTGCATTATTTTAGTTTTACTGTGATTCAAAGATAGTCTGTTTTTTTCAAAACCATGTATTTAATTTGTTCATGTCTTCTGTAATTATTTGCTTTAGCTTCCGTGTGTTCTCTCCTGAACAAAACGCAGACGTTGTGTCGTGTGTTTACCTCGCACAAGACGCTGTAATCAGTGGCTCTCCAGTGTTGATGGAGAACCTTCACTTCCCATACTTGTCTCTTTTTATGGGTTGTTTGGAAAGCAATGTAAAAGCTTTTCACAATTCTCGTGAGTAGAGTAGCCCCATGCTGCACAACAGGGCATTTATACACGTCGGAAAATCAACAAGGAAGCGCCACAAACATATAGCATTAGCTCAAAGTTAGTAGCAGTCATGGCGCACAGTATTCACGTGAGTACCGGATTTTTCGGAGTATAAGTCGCACCGGAGTATACAGGTAAGTCGCACCGGCCGAAAATGCATAATAAATAAGGAAAAAAACATATATAAGTCGCACTGGAGTATAAGTCGCATTTTTTGGGGAAATTTATTTCATAAACCCCAACACCAAGAATAGACATTTGAAAGGCAATTTAAAATAAATAGAATAGTGAACAGGCTGAATAAGTGTACGTTATATGAGGCATAAATAACCAACTGAGAACGTGCCTGGTATGTTAACGTAACATATTATGGTAAGAGTCATTCAAATAACTATAACATATAGAACATGCTATACGTTTACCAAACAATCTGTCACTCCTAATCGCTAAATCCCATGAAATCTTATACGTCTAGTCTCTTACGTGAATGAGCTAAATCATATTATTTGATATTTTACGGTAATGTGTTAATAATTTCACACATAAGTCGCTCCTGAGTATAAGTCGCACCACCGGCCAAACTGAAAAAAACTGCGACTTATAGTCAGAAAAATACGGTAGTACCTTTTGACCAATCATTGAGGAGATCGTCCGAAACTGAGTTGGCCATATTCTCTTAATACACGACTCTGATCAAACAGAACAAGTCCGGAGCTAAAGTCATAGAGAAATTGCTTAAGCGCCAAAATTATGACCAAAGTGTCCATCCATCCATTTTCTACCACTTGTCCCTCTCGGGGTTGGTGAAGCTGTATTTTCATTTGCACTCTAATTTTATTGACCGTTTTTATTATATTCATAATTAGTTTACTGGTAGTTAAATCTACCACAACATACTTGTATGTAAAAAAAAAAAATTATGTCAGTTGTCTACTGCAGTGATTTTCAACCTTTTTTGAGCCAAGGCACATTTTTTGTGTTGACAAAATCCGGAGGCCCACCACCAACAGAAATCATTAAACAACGAAACTCAGTTGACAGTAAAAAGTCGTTGTCGCAATTGTTGGATATGACTTTAAACCATAACCAACCATGCATCAATATAGCTCTTGTCTCAAAGTAGGTGTACTGTCACCACCTGTCACATCACGCCGTGACTTATTTGGAGTTTTTTGCTGTTTTCCTGTGTGTAGTGTATTAGTTCTTGTCTTGCGCTCCAATTTTGGTGGCTTTTTCTCTTTTTTTGGTATTTTCCTGGAGCGGTTTCAGGTCTTCCTTTGAGCGATATTTCCCGCATCTACTTTGTTTTTATCCTTCTTCGTGGGGACTTTGTCGATTGTCATGTCATGTTCGAATGTTACATTGTGGACGCCATCTTTGCTCCACAGTAAGTCTTTGCTGTCGTCCAGCATTCTGTTTTTGTTTACTTTGTAGCCAGTTCAGTTTTAGTTTCGTTCTGCATAACCTTCCCTAAGCTTCAATGCCTTTTCTTAGGGACACTCACCTTTTATTTATTTTTGGTTTAAGCGTTAGACACCCTTTTACCTCCACGCTGCCTCCCGCTGTTTCCGAAAACTACAAAGCAATTAGCTACCTGCTGCCACCTACTGATATGGAAGAGTATTACACGGTTACTCTGCCGAGCTCTCGACAGCACCAACACTCAACAACAACACATCATTTACAGACTATAATTACTGGTTTGCAAAAAATATTTTTTACCCCAAATCGGTGAAATTAGATAATCTCCCACGGCACACTAGACTGTATCTCACGGCACAGTAGTGTGCCGCGGCACAGTGGTTGAAAAACACTGGTCTACTGTATGAGTCCCTTCTTTTGCAGTATATTTGGTTAGTACTTAATCTTTGTGATTACCCCATGGTTTTGTAACATTTGACAAGGTTGTAATCTGTAAGTAGGTTACGGTATATATAATTATTGACTATGTTTAAAATCAGGAGTGAGAGTACTAATTCAGTGTTAATATTTAAGTGAGCCATGGCCCCCTCTGTAAGGAAAAGTTGGGCCGCGAGGTCAAAACAGGTTCAGAAGCCCTGATCTAGATCACAAGAAAATGTTTTTAAATGTAGATTAAAATAATCGTAGGTCCTCTTTAAAGACATGTCTTCTTTCACTATGAACATCATTTCTAATGATTGTGGAGCTAGACTTGACCAAAGTGTCTTAGTGGTACTTTTTAATTGCCGTCGGTGAAGTGAATTATACATCCTTCTAATCGTTTAACGAATAAGATGGAATCCTCTGTATGACCCTAAGTTCATCAACAGTAACCATAATTTAGTCGCTTCAACAGTAACTATAATTTAGTTGCTGTCTGAACTCGATTTCAAAGGTTGCTGAATGGACTTAAAATTACCTACAATGGCGAGAAAAAAAATATGTTGGCACTGTAAATCATGATAAAAGTTTGAAATACTGTGAAATGGAAGAAAGTGGAGCATTTCAAAGCTTTGTGTGTGGTTAATGCATGTCTTAAATGATGAGAAACCACTGCATTGTGCCTAACTACAACCATGTGATGATGAACAAATATTATGAGGAAGCTTCCAGGTGCGGATTATGGCTAAATAATAAATACAAACAAGAAAATGGCATAAAAGGTGGTTTGGGTGTATGAAGCTTTTCTTGAACAACACAAGTATTTTCTGAAATCTCTTTGCAGTGTTTAAAGTTAAAGTACCAAACTAAAAAAAAAAGCAACACAGACACACACAAAATGCATAGCCATCCCGAGAAAAGCCATGGAGTGACAAATGTGAATTTCCCCTGATGCCATATTTCCTCTTTGCCCTTTATGTCTGTAATTATTTGTAACAGACTGAATGCCCTCGCTGTACGTGGTGTACATTTGTATTCATAATTAGAAGTTCTTGATCTTGTCTCAATGCTCTTCTAGCTGAAAGGAAATGTGTCCAAGTCTAATCGTTGCACCCTTGACGAATCATCACCCTGAGTCGTGATGCCAGGTCGTTGTTTGCTCACTTCTTCATCATTACGTTTAAAATGTGGCAGATTTGAGACGTGTGCTCTACATTTAATGCCAAAGTTGGAAGTCTGTGAGTCCCTGTAGTTTAAAGTTCAACTAAGATTTTCAAGGAAAATATGCATCAAAGATGGACAAAAATGTTGACGTGATGAGTGAAAGACATTTAAAATATTTAAATTAGTACTGTCAAAATATTATTTTGTTCATTCAGATTAATCACATTTTTGAAATTGAATTAATCATGATTAATCACAGTTGCTACAAAAGCGTTGTTTAACTTATCTGTGGTACTTTTGGTGACGACATTGCCACAGGTATACTCCGCCAGCGTTATTTTTCCTCCACTACTTGCGGTGGATGTACTAGTAGCGTTCTTACAAGCGGCTGGCCAGCCCTAGTTTGTATGTACTGTGCACTCAGGCTGCTGTCTGTGCTGCAATCACAAAAACAATCTTTTACAGATTGCCCATTATTAGAAAAGCTCCTCTTCAAAGCAGCTCTATGTTAAGAGCATGATTGCAGCCAAATTCAGCAGTAATTTGTCCGATGTGGACAGGGGGAGAAGTTACGTGCCTTAATGCCACTTGTTTGTAAAATCATTTGGATTGTGTGTGTGTGTATATATATATATATATATATATATATATATATATATATATATATATATATATATATATATATATATATATATATATATATATAAATTTCCATCCATCCATTTTCTACCGATTGTCCCTTTTGGGGTTGTGTATATATATATATATATATATATATATATATATATATATATATATATATATATATATATATATATATATATATATATATATATATACAGCCCGGCCCCCGGCCAAATTGTTTTAACCCAATGCGGCCCCCGAGTCAAAAAGTTGTATGTATATATATATATATATATATATAATTTATAGATGTTTTAAATACTTCAAAAAATCTATTTATTTGGGGGTTTCAACCACCAGCATGCATGATGTCACACGAAATAGATCACTTAAATCACACACACACGCACATCCATCCATCCATTTTCTACCGCTTATTCCCTTTGGGGTCGCGGGCGGCGCTGGAGCCTATCTCAGCTACAATCGGGCGGAAGGCGGCGTACACCCTGGACAAGTCGCCATCTCATCGCAGGGCCAACACAGATAGACAGACAACATTCACACTCACATTCACACACTAGGGCCAATTTTTAGTGTTGCCAATCAACCTATCCCCAGGTGCATGTCTGTGGAGGTGGGAGGAAGCCGGAGTACCCGGAGGGAACCCACGCAGTCACGGGGAGAACATGCTAACTCCACACAGAAAGATCCCGAGCCCGGAATTGAACCCAAGACTACTCAAGACCTTCGTAATGTGAGGCAGATGCACTAACCCCTCTTCCACTGTGCTGCCCACATACATATACATACAGTATATATATACATATATACACATATACAAACGTATATACAGTATATACATGCATATATATATATATATATATATATATATATATATATATATATATATATATATATATATATATATATATATATATATATGTACACACACAACATTCTCAGGCTTCTCCACAGGTATTTTTTACATTTTCACACTTTGCAGTATCTTGTTACACTTTATTAAGCATTTCTTACACATTGCTTATTTTGCACCTTCATTTAAAGAGGTTATTGTTCAGTGTTCATTGTGATTTTAGAATTTTTTGTTAACATTGATTGTTAGTCTTTTTCATGGCTGTGTTATTGACATTTCTTTTCCTTGCTGCCTTTAAGATGAGGGGATAATAATCAGAGTAAGGTTATATTTGAAATAAAAACGTTAACATTCAATATAAACTTGAGGTTTTCAATTAAGCATGGAGTGATAGTTTAAGTCCACACGAACAAGGATAGTTTCATATTTGGGGTTAAAACGATCTCCATGCACACAAGCGTAGTTTCAAAAGTGTCTATGTCTACACAGAAACGCATACACCTGCTGTCATGCCCATTTTGTCCAATCAGAAGCCTGGAAAAAGCAGCCACTGCTGACTCAATGGCATTACACCTCTGCTATTATAATATTTATTTTGATATACTAGACATACAATGACATGAACACAGTGCCCCCCCTCTCAGTAAACTGTGGAGTCCCCCAAGGCAGTATATTAGGGCCTTTACTGTTCCTAATATACATAAACGACATGTCATCAGCATGCGACTGTGAATTGTTCTTGTTTGCGGATGACTCGGCCCTGCTGGTATCAGACAAGGACAAGTCACAGGTGGAGAAAATCCTCAGTGCTGAACTCTGTAGAACTTGCACCTGGCTCGCTGACAACAAGCTATCCATACACTTGGGTAAAACGGAATCCATCCTGTTTGGGTCCCACATAAACCTTAAGAAAGTCAATGACTTCACTATAAAAGTGGGTGACATTGTTATCACCAGGAAGGATGAGGTCACCTACCTAGGTTCCATTCTAGAGGCTAATCTTTCCTGTGATAAAATGGCAACCAAGGTAATCAAAAAGGTCAACCAACGAACGAGATTTCTCTATACAATCTCCTCTCTGGTCAACAAAAGCACCATGAAGATTCTAGCGGGAACTCTCGTTCAACCCTTTTTTGATTACGCATGCACCTCCTGGTACCCTAGCACCTCCAAAACCCTCAAATCTAATCTCCAAACATCCCAGAACAAGCTAGTCAGATTACTTTTAGACCTCCACCCCAGATCCCACCTCACTCCTACCCACTTCTCCAAAGTGGGCTGGCTCAGTGTGGAGGACAGAGTAAAACAACTTGCACTGAGCCTAGTCTATAAAATCCTCTACACCTCCCTGATACTGAAGTACATGTCAAACTACTTCCTTAACGTAAATGACCGCCATAACCACAACACCAGGGGGAGCTCCACTAACCATGTTAAACCCAGATTGCGATCTAACAAAGGTCTTAACTCATTCTCTTTCCATGCCACATCAATGTGGAATGCGCTCCCAACAGGTGTAAAAAAAGGGCATCTCTATCCTCCTTCAAAACCGCAATAAAAGTACACCTCCAGGCAACTTCAACCCTAAACTAACACCCTCCCCGGATTGTTAATAATCAAAAGTAAATAATCAAATGAAGATACTTTTTCTTATGCCTTCTGAGCTCTCTCTCTCTCTCTCTCTCTCTCTCTCTCTCTCTCTCTTTCTCTCTCTCTCCTACATATCCTACCAAGTCAGACCTACACTGTTTCAATATTCATTTCTCTGTTCTCAATTGTTGATGACTGATGATAAAAACCAAACCTAACCCCCCACCCCCCCCCCCACCCCCCCTCTCCACACCCCGGATTGTAAATAATGTAAATAATTCAATGTATATACCCTGAAGATTATCCTGTGTGATGACTGTATTATGATGATAGTATATATCTGATAGTATATATCTGTATCATGAATCAATTTAAATGGACCCCGACTTAAACAGTTGAAAAACTTATTCGGGTGTTACCATTTAGTGGTCAATTGTACGGAATATGTACTTCACTGTGCAACCTACTAATAAAAGTCTCAATCAATCAATCAAAAAACATTACTTTTTAAACCAGCCTGCTATTACACAGAGCGCTGGGAACATTATGAAACTTTTTTTAGTGTTTAAAACACGCTGCTGAAACCCAACACTCATAGAATTATAACATGTTTAGCAACATGGTGATATATTACATGTGCAGTGAAGTATACATTATCTCTAAAATAAGCACGCACTAACCAGCCAAGGAAATCCTTTTGCATGTTTAAGTACCTAAAGCGCATGGACGTGCGTGAGCCGCTGCAAAACTCTCCTGGAATTATAACGCATTTAATGATCAATACATGTGTAATGAAGTGTATACAGTCTTTAACATTAACAAGGAAGAAGGATAAGTCATGTTTTGTTTTTTTGTCGCTGGGTCGCGCACAGCTCTATCTCCACAAATGAAAACGACACACGTCAGTCGTTCATGATCTGTCGTTAAACAATGATTAAAAACATGAGATAAAGTTGTACATCTCTTATGACTCAAAGCAGAAAGTCTTGCTTGTCAAAGTTCTCCCATCAGCTGGAGGTCCGACAGCAACCGCATCCATCTATCTATCTTGTCGCAAATCCCATTTGAATGTGTCTTTTTTTTACCAATGTAGAGTTAAAATAGCAGCATGTTTACGTTCAAACATGCAGTAAGTCTTCTTATAGTGCGTTTAAAGGTAGCTCGACAGTGTATGCCCTGTAGTGTACGGTGATGTGCTGCATGTATCATGATCAATAGTATAGTGACTTAAAGGCCTACTGAAACCCACTACTACCGACCACGCAGTCTGATAGTTTATATATCAATGATGAAATCTAAACATTGCAACACATGCCAATACAGCCGGGTTAGCTTACTAAAGTGCAATTTTAAATTTTGCGTGAAATATCCTGCTGAAAACGTCTCAATATGATGACGTCAGCGCGTGACGTCACAGATCGTGGAGGACATTTTGGGACAGCATGGTGGCCAGCTATTAAATCGTCTGTTTTCATCGCAAAATTCCACAGTATTCTGGACATCTGTGTTGGTGAATCTTTTGCAATTTGTTCAATGAACAATGGAGACAGCAAAGAAGAAAGCTGTGTAAGCGGTGTATTGCGGCTGACTGCAGCAACAACACAAACACAGCCGGTGTTTCATTGTTTACATTCCCGAAAGACGACAGTCAAGCTTTACCATTGGCCTGTGGAGAACTGGGACAACAGAGACTCTTACCAGGAGGACTTTGAGTTGGATGCGCAGACACGGTACCGTGAGTACGCATGCAGCTGCGGCTTTCAAACATTTGATCGCTTGCCCATACGTGTGTGACGCTTTGTGCATGTCACGTACGTAACTTTGGGGACTTTGGGGAAATATATGTGCTGTATGAACTTTGGGGAGGTGAACGGTACTTTGGGCTGTGGGATTGAGTGTGTTGTGCAGGTGTTTGAGTTGTATTGGCGGGTTATATGGACGGGAGGAGGGAGGTGTTTGTTATGCGGTATTAATTTGTGGCATATTAAATATAAGCCTGGTTGTGTTGTGGCTAATAGAGTATATATATGTCTTGTGTTTATTTACTGTTTTAGTCATTCCCAGCTGAATATCAGGTTCCACCCACCTCTCACAGCATCTTCCCTATCTGAATCGCTCCCACTGCCCTCTAGTCCTTCACTCTCACTTTCCTCATCCACGAATCTTTCATCCTCGCTCAAATTAATGGGGAAATCGTCGCTTTCTCGGTCCGAATCGCACTCGCTGCTGGTTGCCATGATTGTAAACAATGTGCGGATGTGAGGAGCTCCACAACCTGTGACGTCACGCTACTCGTCTGCTACTTCCGGTACAGGCAAGGCTTTTTTATCAGCGACCAAAAGTTGCGAACTTTATCGTCGATGTTCTCTACTAAATCCTTTCAGCAAAAATATGGCAATATCGCAAAATGATCAAGTATGACACATAAAATGGACCTGCTATCCCCGTTTAAATAAGAAAATCGCATTTCAGTAGGCCTTTAATCAATGGACAGTTGTCCGTTTGGTCCAGCTGGTCGGGGACGTTTCCAGTTGATTTGGGTAAACAATCCATTCATTCGGCACAACTTGGCTCAAAGTTCCAGATTTGCAGCGTGACCATGTCGCACTCTCTCGGCTTCAGCCTGCTCTAAAGTTTCAGCCTCTTCTTTGTGCTCGCTTCTATAAGCAGGAGTTCATCCTCCGTATATTTAGTTGAAAAAAGATAACGTTTTAAATCATCATTTGACCAAAAACAGTCGGCTTCATTGTCTATTACCAAGTCTGTCATGATTAGAAAACACACTCGCGTTTGATTCCAGGAGTGGGAACATATTTGTTGCAGGAAGTCGGAAGTGCACTGCTATAGAAAGGGAAATCTGCGGTCCCTTCCAAGGTTTCTCATTGTTTCCATTGGGTTGAGTTTTTTTCTCCCCTTGATGTGGGATCAGAGCCGAAGATGTTGTTGTGGTTTGTGCGGCCCTTTGAGACATTTGTGATTAAGGGCTATGTAAATAAACTTTGATTGATTGATTGATATATTTTTCTCCTGGTCCATATTTTCCATAGGTCATACAAATATCAATAATTATCGATATCGACCTATACAAAAAACACTTATGTCATGATACAGTTTCCAGCCATATCGCCCAGCCCTATTATGATTATTGCATCGCCTCATATCCATCCATCCATTTTCTACCGCTTGTCTCTTTCGGGGTCAAATTGTTTAAAAAAAATACTTTTTATTTCTTGAGATGGCCTGCGTCACAAGATGATTAACCGACCTAATGGTTTTATTTTAATCTTCACAGTTTAGAACTTCAGTAAATAGCCCCCCTGTTAGACCAGTTGATCTGCCGTTTCTTTTCTTTTCTCCTCTGCTCCCCTTTTCCTTGAGGGGGGGGGGGCACAGGTCCGGTGGCCATGGATGAAGTGCTGGCTGTCCAGAGTCGGGACCCGGGGTGGACCGCTCGCCTGTGCATCGGCTGGGAACATCTCTACGCTGCTGACCCGTCTCCGCTCGGGATGGTGTCCTGCTGGCCCCACTATGGACTGGACTCTTACTATTATGTTGGATCCACTATGGACTGAACTCTCACAATATTATGTCAGACCCACTCGACATCCATTGCTTTCGGTCTCCCCTAGAGGGGGGGGTTACCCACATATGCGGTCCTCTCCAAGGTTTCTCATAGTCATTCACATCGACGTCCCACTGGGGTGAGTTTTTCCTTGCCCGTATGTGGGCTTTGTACCGAGGATGTCGTTGTGGCTTGTGCAGCCCTTTGAGACACTTGTGATTTAGGGCTATATAAATAAAGATTGATTGATTGATTGATACAGTTAAAAGTGTCATCTCTTCATTCCAGGCATAATTTAACTCTTTACCAGCAGGAAACAAATGATCTTTTTTGGATGTTATCTTTTTTCTATCCGATGTTGGTGCTTGAAGAACTAAAATGCAACATTCCGTCACAGAACTGGAGGTCCAATTAATTCATTCTTAGGAGAAGTTATGCAAACTGCTTTCTACTCAAATGACAGCTTCAGATCTATTCACTTAGGAAAATTGATGAGACCCATCACCAAAACGGTGCCCTTGACAGACACTGAAATGATGACGAGCATTAAGTTTTATGAGAAGTGGTTGACTCCAACTAAGGCGCACTCCAAGCTCAACTCATACAGCATCTATTCGACTATAAGTGCTGTCAAACCCACACACACAACGTGTCGCTCCTCCACTCACAACATTTTAAGTTGCTGCTTTGCACACAGAAGACTCCATCAAAGCAAGGGAATGAATCTAAAAAAAAGACAGCACTATTGGATCCACATTTTAGTTGGGTTTTAGATGTACACACATTTGGGATTTAAGAGAAAGAGGCTGTATAAATAAACAGTTTTTAAACAGACAAAGACTAAGTATTCCTGGAAGATGCTGAAATCCCTGCAGAGCACCAAAAGCTTGAGGCTTAAAGATTTGCTAGTCCTCTTATCTTTCATTAATAACAAATGTTTAAGAGTGGCAAACATATTTAAGTGTCTGCTTCTCTGTTCTGATGCTCGTCCAACTTTGTTAATGAACATTGAAGCTTCCATACCAACTTCAGCTTCAATGTGGGAGAATATTGCAGGAATACAGTTATTTAAAACACCTTTCTCCTGTTCTCTTCTTGGTAATATATTTTTCTTTTTATAGTTCATTTTGCCCCAAATGAAAGGCCCCGAATGAAAGGCAACACAATGGCATTTTGGAACAAAGGCAGGAAGAAGATTGAGGGTAAAACAGGGTGAAAATGGCATCATCTCTACACTTAATGAAACAGCATCCTTTCCTTTTTTTTCCTCTAGTAATTATAATAAAGATGGAAAAACATAATAAACGTCTCCCTTCCCCCACCTGCTAACAGTAATTATAATAGACTCAACAATATGTGGTAAAGCAGCACAGAGCGGCATCTTGGGAATTCTCAGGGGTCTGTGGATTAGCTTGAAAAGCCTGAATGATTAAAATACACTAATTAAAATTTTGTGTTCCTTGGTAACTTGTCTTCCAAGGCCTCTTGTGCTGGCAAAATGGGAATAAACGCGACAAAAGCAAATACTCTCTTGGACCTGAATAAATAAACAAGTCTAATCAAGTCTGTGTTTTCAAAGAGCAACTTACCTCAAAGTTCCTTGATGACCTTTTCTTACACTTTGACAGTGATGGCGGCAAGAAGAAAACAGTGGTACTTTGTCCAGGCTACCTGTCCTAAGATGAAGTAGTAGTAGTGATGTAAGGATAGGGTGTTGGATTATATTTTTAGTTAAAAGGTGAAGATGGTCAGAAAACTGTGGTTTCCTGTTTCAATCGCATTATAGACATGTAATCTACACTGAATGGCAACAGCATTAAAGTTAAAGTTAAAGTTAAAGTACCAATGATTGTCACACACACACTAGGTGTGGCGAAATTATTCTCTGCATTTGACCCATCACCCTTGATCACCCCCTGGGAGGTGAGGGGAGCAGTGAGCAGCAGCGGTGGCCGCGCCCGGGAATCATTTTTGGTGCTTTAACCCCCAATTCCAACCCTTGATGCTGAGTGCCAAGCAGGGAGGTAATGGGTCCCATTTTTCTAGTCTTTGGTATGACTCGGCCGGGATTTGAACTCACAACCTACCGGCAGGGACCAAAATAGGTAAACATTATATTCAGGTAAGGGTTTAAACTGTCCGATGATTAATTAACTTGCCAGAAAAAGACATGTTCTAAAGGATTTGTCCCGACTAAGGAATGTGTCTCTTTATAGCCTCTTCTTGCCAAGTGACAAAGAACAAAGTTACGAAAAATGACAAAAAAATTCCCAGCTGTGTTAGTGTGCTGCCTAAATAGGCAAAGAGGTATATGGATCATAAACAAATACACTGCTCTGTAATTGACTTTCTGCCGGTCCTACTAACCCAGGGGTAGGGAACCATTGGCTCTGGAGCCAGTTGTGTCTCTTTTGATGACTGCATCTGGCTCTCAGATAAATCTTAGCTGACATTGCTTAACATGATAAGTAATTAATAATTCCGCTGGTAATCACAATGTTAAAAATAACATTGAAAATATAAAACATTCTCATGCATTTTAATCCATCCATCCGTTTTCTACCCCACCTCTTCAAGAAGTCGAATTAATGGTAAGAAGTATTTTATTTATTGGTTAGCGTAAGAATAACAATGTTATTAAAAAGAATAAGATACTTATTATACTCTAAAAATGTTGGTCTTAAAAATGCACACATTTAGTTGGATGCAGTGTTAAAAAAATATGATATGGCTCTCACGGAAATACATTTTAAAATATTTGGCTTTCGTGTCTCTCTCAGCCAAAAAGGTTCCCAACCCCTGTACTACCCTGTCTCATCCAGTCTGCAACGCGGAATAAAAACTCAAAAACTAAGTCGACATTACAAAGCAAACACCAAAGCAATGCTAACTTAAATACATGACACATTTCCCCATTACTAACATCATACTAGGGCTGAAAGATTAATCGACATCGAATCGACATCGAGGTTTTAATTAGTGCGATAAAAATCCGCAAGAAGCCAAGTTTCCCGAATCAGAATTCTTGAGCCTCGCGTTTGTTCGTCTCTCACTTCAAAAAGGGAGAAACAAGTCTCTTTTTACATATTTAACAGTAGAATTAACTGAATACAGTGAGCCCTCTTTTCAGTCATTCACAATCTTCGTCTCGGTGGGTGTAGAGTGGGAAGACAGCTTTACACACACATAGGAAGTAGAGACAACCTCCATACTCGCGACTCACCAGTGAGAAGTGCCGCAAAGTAAAAACTGATTTAAAAAAAAGCCAAATGTCTCAATGTGGGAATATTTCAGCTTCAAATTGGGTGGGCAATATGCGCCCATCAACACAGGCAAACGAGCAAGAATGCCGTGATCACGTGATGGCAAAAAAACGAAAAGACCACGTCCAACCTCGTTTTTCAAACTGGGGAAATAATGCACTTGAAAATGGTCAATATTTAATTAAATAAAATGTTTGCGTAGAAAAAATGAGAGTCCTTTTTTTTTTTGTTTATTTAAAATAACAGAGAATGGTAAATATTTCTAAAGTAATGAGAAATAAAAGCTGATATCCTTTTAAATGGTTACTTGCATTAATATTATATATTATGATTACATTACATTATGAACACTGTTTTAGAGGTTATTTCTTCAGTTTAAGAGAACAATGTACCGTATTTTTCGGAGTATAAGTCGCACCGGAGTATAAGTCGCACCTGCCGAAAATGCATAATAAAGAAGGAGAAAAACATAAATAAGTCGCACTGGAGCCTGGCCAAACTATGAAAAAAACTGCGACTTATACTCCGAAAAATACGGTATGCTAAAAGCTCTGAGTCTGCATGCATAAAACTAAACATATTTTAAAGTAAATTATTGCATACTGTTCTAATGTGTTGAAGGGTATGTTGATTGACAGTCTAAAAGTAACATGTCTTCCTTCACTCGTTATTTTTGCAAATGTATGCATTTGTATGTATGATATACAAAAAATGCCAAACGACTCACAATCACAATCGCAATTAGGTGTTTCTCAAAAGCGTGAAGCCCACATCATACCCCAATCTAAACTTATACAAACACATTACTGTTTGAGCAACTAAGATATTCTATTGTGCACATTGAACCTATAGGCTGTGTTCTCTTAGAACAGAGTGGTAGATTTGAAGATCCATACACAGAGGTGTCTACAAGAAAAAATAAACCCACCCGACATCACAAAAAATGGAAGTGAAGCGCATACTTGCCAACCTTGAGACCTCCGATTTCGGGGGGGGTGGGGGGGGGGGGGGGGGGGGGCGCGTGGTTGGTTAAGAGGGGAGGAGTATATTTACAGCTAGAATTCACCAAGTCCATCCATCCATCCATTTTCTACCGCTTAATCCCTTCAGGGTCGCGGGGGGCGCTGGAGCCTATCTCAGCTACAATCGGGCGGAAGGCGGGGTACACCCTGGACAAGTAGCCACCTCATCACAGGGCCAAGTCAAGTATTTCATATATATACATATATAAGAAATACTTGACTTTCAGTTAAAGTTAAGTTAAAGTACCAATGATTGTCACACACACACTAGGTGGGGTGAAATTTGTCCTCTGCATTTGACCCATCCCCTTGTTCACCCCCTGGGAGGTGAGGGGAGCAGTGGGCAGCAGCGGTGCCGCGCCCGGGAATCGTTTTTGGTGATTTAACCTCCAATTCCAACCCTTGATGCTGAGTGCCAAGCAGGAAGGTAATGGGTCCCATTTTTATAGTCTTTGGTATGACTCGGCCAGGGTTTGAACACACAACCTACCGATCTCAGGGCGGACACTCTAACCACTTGGCCACTGAGTGAATTCTAGCTATATATATATATATATATATATATATATATATATATATATATATATATATATATATATATATATATATATATATATATATAAATAAGAGAAATACTTGAATTTAAGTGTTCATTTATTTACACATATACACACACATAACACTCATCTACTCATTGTTGAGTTAAGGGTTGAATTGTCCATCCTTGTTCTATTCTCTGTCACTATTTTTCTAACCATGCTGAACACCCTCTCTGATGATGCATTGTGCTTCGTCTCCTTGTTGTGTGTGCAAGTGTGCACTGCACTCTCTAAAAGCCCTAGATGTTATTGTCACATATGCATGTACAGTAGATGCAGTATTGTCCTGTTTAAGAGTGTCACAACATTGCTGTTTACGGCAGACGAACTGCTTTACGGTAGACGAAAAAGTGACTGCTGTTGTTGTGTGTTGTTACCGCACTGGGAGAACGTTAATGAAACTGCCTAACAATAAACCCACATAAGAAACCAAGAACTCGCCCTCGATCATTCTACAGTTATAACGTGATTGGGCAGGCACGCTGTTTATATTGTGGGAAAGCGGACGTGAAAACAGGCTGTCGACACGTCACTCAGGTCCTCCTGAATTTCGGGAGATTTTCGGGAGAAAATTTGTCCCGGGAAGTTTTCGGGAGAGGCGCTGAATTTCGAGAGTCTCCCGGAAAATCCGGGAGGGTTGGCAAGTATGGTGAAGCGGCAAACCGTTTTGCCTTTATCATTAAGAAACACTCTTCAACCTTTACAAATTACAACAGAAGGAGATAAACATATTTAACAGCCATTATGGGAATTTTCAACGTCGCCAATTCACACAATTTCAACCAACCCCCACAAATTATGCATTGTCTCGCAACTTTGTCCAATACCTGCAACGTCCCCGTATATTTTGGCTAATCAGCATCGTTTTTGCCAATCTAATTTGTCTCTGAGCGGTGTTCAATTGCGCATGTCAACTTTCTAATTGTTTTTTTATATAGAAAGCAGAAACAGCAAAGTGTAACAATATATCTACTCTTTATTGCTCAAACGGCACAACTACCGTCCTCCCGCATAGCTAAAACCTATTTCTGGATCCCGTCTAAAAAACCCCGGACCAACTGAAGCAGTGGACTGGATACATGCTCTCAACCTGACCACATCGCTCGGAAGACGATGCAATATGATCGGTTACTCAGATTATGCTAAATTTACCAGACAAGTCTTGTGCTGAAAAATACCGCCATCCTATCAGTTGGCATCCCAGTGAGAGCGGACTTTGTCACTATTTTGCTATATTCTTGTTTTGTTGATTAAATGTTTAGCACTAGTGTTACACGATGGTTTAGTGTTTCACTATAGCTACATCTCCCTGGCACCCAGCTTGTAGCTCATTCTCTGTATTATCAGGCTCAAAATTATAAAGTACTGGATCATTATTTGTTCCGAAGTAGTCATCACTAGCTCTCACAAAGTCTACCATGGTTAGTGGGAGCAAATATAAAATGTGTTCTCTGAGCTGCGGACAGAAGTAGAGTTAGGCTACGTTCACACTGCAGGGTAGAGTGACCAATTCGGATTTTTTTTGTCGAATCTAAACTTTTATGTAGTTGTTGACATTATATATATATATAAAAAAATAAGTATATCTAATGTAAATGAAAACTCACACACATGCAAACATGATGTCAGGTGAGTTACAGTGTTTAAAGGGGCCATATTATGCACAATCAACTTTTCTTTCCTATTGGTAACTGCTATTGTGTATTTTGGATCTGCATAAGTTCAAAAAATTTGAAATCAAACCGTGGAGGCATTGCAGAGATATTTATAAAACAATCTTGTCTTCCTTCATGTCAAACGAGCTGTTTGGAATGTGCACAACTGGTGATGTCACAAATTGGGATAACCCATCCATCCATCCATTTTCTACCGCTTATTCCCTTCGGGGTCGCGGGGGGCGCTGGAGCCTATCTCAGCTACAATCGGGCGGAAGGCGGGGTACACCCTGGACAAGTCGCCCCCTCATCACAGGGCCAACACAGATAGACAGACAACATTCACACTCACATTCACACACTAGGGCCAATTAACCGTCAGCGGATTATCCATATATGCGTGCATCCACCATTGTAGTCCGCACTGTAGTAAATTAGCTCCTTCTTTTTCACTATCCTCTTGTTGTGGGGCAGACTGGCTCGTACATGGACATGCATCCTCTGCTGTTGCCATTTCTAATACAAAATAGCATATTATTCAAACTTATATCTGTCAGTAGACTGAATATGGAAGCACTAAAAAGTACAACAAAGAGGGCGGGGAGAAGACGCAGTCGTAATGGAGAACTGTAAATAAGACCGCCCACAAAACGGCGCATCCTGAGGAGGCGGTCAGAAAGCGGCTCAAAATCGGTCTGTAAAACATAATCCATGCAAAATTTTGATCAAATCACCACCTTTAAATGTTATGTAGACCACAAAAAATTGTTTTAAATGTAAGAACAAAATCATGGCTTCAGTTCTAGTAAGTCTCAGTCCTGGAGCATTTGTGGCAATATAATGTGAAGTGAATTATATTTATATAGCGCTTTTCTCTAGTGACTCAAAGCGCTTTGCATAGTGAAACCCAATATCTAAGTTACATTTAAACCAGTGTGGGTGGCACTGGGAGCAGGTGGGTAAAGTGTCTTGCCCAAGGACACAATGGCAGTGACTAGGATGGCGGAAGCGGGAATCGAACCTGCAACCCTCAAGTTGCTGGCACGGCCACTCTACCAACCGAGCTATTTAAAAGATTTCGTGCAATCAAAGTCAACATTTTCTGAACTGAATTTTTTTAGAGGGTTTTATAAGCGGGATAATGAATCCCTGTTACTTGCATCGTTAGCTGTCTCGTGCTAACAATGTTTTACTATTTAGAAAGCACAGAAAAGGGAAATACGTGTTCTTGTGTCACACAGAGATTGTTTATGGTGGGCACAATTCCACAAAAAGTGCAGTTTTTCTTTAAAACACACTTGCACTTAAAACAAACTGTAATCATTGCTGGTGTTACCGAAGCCTGCTTCTAAGTGCAATTACCTTTAACCAGTGCTTAGCATCCGATGACCTGATACTAGCACTGAAGACTAACCAAGAGGGGATGGATTGGAAACGCTTGCATCGAGAGGGCCAAAGAGAATGGCAAGTGTGGCAAGCTCTCCGGCATCTAGCGGGCATATTCAGTGCAAGGCACAGCAACACAAACTACACACATGTGGCCCTATCTTGTGCCGGAGTGCAAATTAGACACAGTTGATTAGAATATTGAGTCATTTCACGGTCATTGTTGGGGGAATGCAAAAGAGGAGTGATATTTGTTGGTGTAATATAGAAAGTGGTGGAGGTGGTGTAAAAACAGAGCTATCTGAAATTTGAAGAGTGAACACATTTCTCATTGATATAGATTCCCTTTCGACAAATATGCCCTTTCCCAAAAGGACAACTTGGAAACACCTCAACCAGCATAGCAGGACATTGTTAGCTATCAATCATTAGAGAGAGCAGCTTTGTATACTTGTCTTCATAAGTGTCATGTTCCACAGGCTCCAAATAACACCTCAATAAATACTTCTGCTTTTGATTTTAAACAGTATGCATGTATATATATATATATATATATATTAGGGCTGCCAAAGTTAACGCGATAATAACTCGTTAACTATAAATTTCAATAACAGCACTAATTTTTTTATTGGCCGATTAACGCGAACACTTCCTTTTTGACACTCGGGCCGTGCCGTAGTATAGAACTTGGCTGCAGTTCACTTGCTACTGATGAGCCAAAAGCGAACACAAATGGACAAAGGAAAGTCTACCTTATAGAAATATCAGGTTCAAAGCCATGGCAAGTTGTTCTCTCGACAAGAAATGACTATTTTTCGCGACATCTCTGCAGCAAACGCCTGCTGCGCGCGTCGGAACAGGTGGGTGGCGCTTCACTTCCGTGTTCAGATTACGATTCAGGTGCAGTGATAACATAACATTTAGATTGTTAACGTGACTGCTTTAGTAAATAATATGACATAAAAGCTCAACAGAAATGCAAGACGGTCGGCAGGATGTCAAAAGGATACTTTTTTATTCCAGTCGATCCCACATCAAAATATGTCAAGACACTTTTTGAAACCAGTCACACACTTTTCCAGCTTCAAAATACAAGCGCTACGCTATACATCTAGTTTAACTACATTTAGGCTTTCTCCTTAATGTACGGGCGTCATATTAGCCACCACACCAAACAAAATAAAGTAATATAAAGTAGTGTACCGTCCAGGAGAAAACAAAGCATGACACTCTTTTTAGCTTATATGGCCAATTTTACATAGATATATACATATGTATATGTATACATATATATATATGTATACATATATATATATATATATATATATATATATATATATATATATATACATACGTACATACATACATACATACATACATACATACATACATACATACATACATACATACATACATATATATATATATATATATATATATACATATACATACACGCTAGGTCAGGAAAAAACACAAGAGTCTATATCATCCTGCTCGTCAGGGAAAACTGCAAAATAGGCTTATAGGGATGATATAGCCTCTTGAGTTTTTTCCTGACCTAACGTATATTCCGCTCTACCCCGGTATTGAGCACTGTATAACAGATAAACCACAGAAACCTTGACTATATATATATATATATATATATATATATATATATATATATATATATATATATATATATATATATATACTGTATATGTATGTGTGGGGAAAAAAATCACAAGACTATTTCATCTCTACAGGCCTGTTTCATGAGGGGGGGTTCCCTCAATCATCAGGAGATTTATATATATATATATACACAGTATATATATTTATATATACACACACACGTGTATATATATATATATAAGTATATATATATATATATATATATACCGTATTTTCCGCACTATAAGGCGCACCGGATTATTAGCCGCACCTTCTATGAATTACATATTTCATAATTTTGTCCACCAATAAGCCGCCCCGGACTATAAGCCGCGCCTACGCTGCGCTAAAGTGAATGTCAAAAAAACGCTGCGCTAAAGTGAATGTCAAAAAAACAGTCAGATAGTTCAGTCAAACTTTAATAATATATTGAAAACCAGCGTTCTAACAACTCTGTCCCAAAATGTACAAATGTGCAATCACAAACATAGTAAAATTCAAAATGGTGTAGAGCAATAGCAACATACCGGTAATGTTGCTCGAACGTTAATGTCACAACACACAAAATAAACATAGCGCTCACTTTCTGAAGTTATTCTTCATTCGTAAATCCTTCGAATTCTTGGTCTTCGGTGTCCGAATTGAAAAGTTGCGCAAGCGTGGGTTCCAAAATGGCCGGCTCCGTCTCTTCGAAGTCATCGGATTCAGTGTCGCTGTTGTTGTGCAGCAGTTCTGTGAATCCTGCCTTCCGGAAAGCTCGGACCACAGTTGTGACAGAAATATCTGCCCAGGCATTTACAATCCACTGGCAGATGTTGGCGTATGTCGTCCGGCGCTGTCTGCCCGTTTTAGTGAAGGTGTGTTCGCCTTCGGTCATCCATTTTTCCCACGCCGTTCGCACTCGTGATTTGAATGCCCTGTTGACACCAATATCCAGCGGTTGGAGTTCTTTGGTTAATCCACCCGGAATGACGGCGAGTGTTGTATTTGTGTGCTTCACTTGTTTTTTGACACCATCTGTGATGTGGGCGCGCATAGAGTCGTATATCAACATGGACGGAGCAGCGTGAAAAAAGCCACCCGGCCTCTTCGCGTAAACTTCCCTTAACCACTCGCTCATCTTTTCTTCATCCATCCATCCCTTCGAGTTAGCTTTTATGATGACGCCGGCTGGAAAGGTCTCTTTTGGCAAGGTCTTCCTTTTGAATATCACCATGGGAGGAAGTTTCTGGCCATTAGCATGGCAAGCTAGAACCACAGTGAAGGATGACTTCTCATTCCCTGTGGTGCGAATATTCACCGTACGTGCTCCCGTTCCACAGTGCAGTTCACAGGAATATCAGTTACTGTGAAATACGGTAGTAATCCGTGTGCGGATGGAGAGATTGCGTCTTTTTATGAACCGGATCCTTGTCCTTTGTAGGAGCCATTTTGTGGTCTTTACAGATGTAAACAGGAAATGAAACGTACGGTGATATCCGCGCGTTTTTTCTTCTTCTTCCGGGGGCGGGTGGTTGCTTAAAGCGCTTCCTGTTCTATGGGGGCGGGTGCTTTCCTTGGCGGTTGCTTGCGTAGAAGAAGAAGCGCTTCCTGTTCTACCGGGAAAAAAGATGGCGGCTGTTTACCGAAGTTGCGAGATCGAAACTTTATGAAAATTAATCGTAATAAAGCGCACCGGGTTATAAGGCGCACTGTTAGCTTTTGAGAAAATTTGTGGTTTTTAGGTGCGCCTTATAGTGCGGAAAATACATATATATATATATATATACAAAATATATATATATATATATATATATATATATATATATATATATATATATATATATACACAGTATATATATTTATCTATACACACACACACACACACACACGTGTATGTATATATATATATATATATATATATATATATATATATATATATATATATATATATATATATATGCACGTAAAAGTCAATGACTTGTGTTACAAAAAGTTACTCGACAACAAAAGGAAATGATCACTCTGGGGTTACCATGGTAACCTAATTGCATGGCGGCACTGCACACAAGAGCCAAAGTAACTGAATTTTGATGAAAAGGCAGTGATAATTTACAGCATTGAGAAATTAGTTGCTGTGGCGACGCGTTAATTACATCTCAAATTAACAATGCAAGTGTAGTGAAATTAAATATAAATCATATTTTCTGCATAAATTACAGAGGTTGATTAGTGCGGGCGCCAGGAGAGAGAGGTTGAGATTTCAAGGGTCTGTCACATCCCCCTCCTACCCTGCCTCTTCCTCTGTCGCTCTCGTCTTTACCTCCTCCTCCTCCTCTTTGTCAGTACCATCGCCATACTTCCCACTGGTTCATTAAGATAGCACAGCATTATTGTACACTGGAGAACACAAGTACATGAGACATATTTTCATTTTTGCAGCAACTATATAGTAAAATTTTAAAAATGTGAATATTGTGCAATAGTTCATTCATGTCAGCAATTCAACTCCAAATGTGAACCTAATATGTGATATAAACTCATTATATGCAAAGTGAAATATGTCAAACATTTAATTGTTACAATTTTGATGATCATAACTTTAGTTTTTGAAAACTTAAATTTCCTGAGATTTTCAGTTGACGGTTTAAACAACCTGTAAGCCATAATCCTCAGAACTGTATAAAAAGAAGACTTGAAATATCTTAAATTCTATGTTATGAGCCTATGTCATGTATTAGTTTCACCTAAATCTACAGTAATTGCTGGAATAAAAAAACCTTTGCACGATAGTTGGGACCCTCTTTAAAACAAGATGCTGCTTCTCAAGGGGCTATCCCAAATGAATTGAATTTATTACAGAACTTTCCTCCAGAAGGTCTTATCTTTGTCCATGTGATGTCAGATGAAACAAAAAATTAGCTGTTTGGTCACAATACCCAACAATATGTTTGTAGGAGAAGAGGTGAGGTCTTTAATCCCAAGAACACCAGGCCTACCATCAAGCATGGTGGTGGCAGTATTATGCTCTGGGCCTGTTTTGCTGCCAATGCTTTACATGGGACAATGAAAAAGGAGGATTACCTCCAAATTCTTCAGGCCAACCTAAACATCAGCCCAGAGGTTGGGTTTTGGGCACAGTTGGGTGTTTCAACAGGACAATGATCACAAGCACACGTCAAAAGTGGTAAAGGAATGGCTACATCGGGCTATAATTAAGGTTTTAGAATGGCCTTCCCAAAGTCATTATATGTAACCAAATATTAACATTGCTGTATGTATACTTTTGAACCAGCAAATTTGGTCACGTTTTCAGTAGACCCATAATAAATTCATAAAAGAACCAAATTTCATGAATGTTTTTGTGACCAACAAGTATGTGCTCCAATCACTCTATTACAAAAAAATAAGAGTTGTAGAAAGTATTGGAAACTCAAGACAGCCATGACATTATGTTCTTTACATGTCTATGTAAACTTTTGATCGCGACTGTATATATATATATATATATATAAACAGGCCTGTAGAGATGAAATAGTCTTGTGATTTTTTTTTCCCCACACATACATATATATATATATATATATATATATATATATATATATATATATATATATATATATATATATATATATATATATATATATACAGGTAAAAGCCAGTAAATTAGAATATTTTGAAAAACTTGATTTATTTCAGTAATTGCATTCAAAAGGTGTAACTTGTACATTATATTTATTCATTGCACACAGACTGATGCATTCAAATGTTTATTTCATTTAATTTTGATGATTTGAAGTGGCAACAAATGAAAATCCAAAATTCCGTGTGTCACAAAATTAGAATATTGTGTAAGGGTTAAATTTTGAAGACACCTGGTGCCACAAACTAATCAGCTGATTATCTCAAAACACCTGCAAAGGGCTTTAAATGGTCTCTCAGTCCAGTTCTGAAGCATACACAAACATGGGGAAGACTTCAGATTTGACAGCTGTCCAAAAGGCAACCATCGACACATTGCACAAGGAGGGAAAGACACAAAAGGTTATTGCTGAAGAGGCTGGCTGTTCTCAGAGCTCTGTGTCCAAACACATTAATGGAGAGGCAAAGGGAAGGAAAAACTGTGGTCAGAAAAAGTGTACAAGCGATAGGGATCACAGCGCCCTGGTCAAGATTGTGAAAAAAAACCCATTCAAAAATGTGGGGGAGATTCAGAAGGAGTGGACAGCTGCTGGAGTCAGTGCTTCAAGATCCACCACCAAGAGACGCTTGAAAGACATGGGTTTCAACTGCCGCATACCTCGTGTCAAGCCACTGTTGACCAAGAAACAGCGCGAAAAGTGTCTCACCTGGGCTAAGGAAAAAAAGAGCTGGACTGCTGCTGAGTGGTCCAAAGTCATGTTTTCTGACGAAAGCAAATTTTGCATTTCCTTAGGAAATCGAGGTCCCAGAGTCTGGAGGAAGACAGGAGAGGCACAGGATCCACGTTGCCTGAAGTCTAGTGTAAAGTTTCCACCATCAGTGATGGTTTGGGGTGCCATGTCATCTGCTGGTGTCGGTCCACTCTGTTTCCTGAGATCCAGGGTCAACTCAGCCGTCTACCAGCAAGTTTTAGAGCACTTCATGCTTCCTGCTGCTGACCTGCTCTATGGAGATGGAGATTTCAAGTTCCAACAGGACTTGGCGCCTGCACACAGCGCAAAATCTACCCGTGCCTGGTTTACGGACCATGGTATTTCTGTTCTAAATTGGCCCGCCAACTCCCCTGACCTTAGCCCCATAGAAAATCTGTGGGGTATTGTGAAAAGGAAGATGCAGAATGCCAGACCCAAAAACGCAGAAGAGTTGAAGGCCACTATCAGAGCAACCTGGGCTCTCATAACACCTGAGCAGTGCCAGAAACTCATCGACTCCATGCCACGCCGCATTAACGCAGTAATTGAGGCAAAAGGAGCTCCAACCAAGTATTGAGTATTGTACATGCTCATATTTTTCATTTTCATACTTTTCAGTTGGCCAACATTTCTAAAAATCCCTTTTTTGTATTAGCCTTAAGTAATATTCTAATTTTGTGACACACGGAATTTTGGATTTTCATTTGTTGCCAATTCAAATCATCAAAATTAAATGAAATAAACATTTGAATGCATCAGTCTGTGTGCAATGAATAAATATAATGTACAAGTTACACCTTTTGAATGCAATTACTGAAATAAATCAAGTTTTTCAAAATATTCTAATTTACTGGCTTTTACCTGTATGTATATATATATATATATATATATATACATACACACACACACACACACACACATATATATATATATATACACACACACACACACACATACATATATATATATATATATATAGAAATATACACACACACACACACACACATATATATATATATACATGTATACATGCATATATATACATGTATACATGCATTTATATATACATGTGTACATACATATATACACATAACGGTATATACATATACATATATATACATATAAATAGGTATATATACATACACACATGTATACATAAACATAAATATGCATAGTATATATACATACACACATGTATACATAGACATACAAACACATAAACATATATACATACATACTGTACATATATACATATTATATATTTATATATACACATATATACATATTATATATATAGACACACATGTGTATATATATATATATATACAGTATATATATAGACACACATATATATATATATATATATATATATATATATATATATATATATATATATATATATATATATATATATATATATACAGTATATATAGACACACACATATATATATATATATATATATATATATATATACATATATATATACAGTATATATATAGACACACATACATATATATATATATATATATATATATATATACAGTATATATATAGACACACATATATATATATATATATATATATATATATATATATTTTAGTGCTGTCAAAATGATGTTTTTAATCAGAATAATCACACTTTTGATATGTAAAAGAAATCGCAGAGCAATGCACGTGCTTGCATAACTTAAAAACTTAAATTAACTTTAAAAAAAGACCCTAATACTTTGACACAAATGGAATTGTATTTTTAGAATATAATACACAAACATTTGTTAAACTTTTTACTTCAATGCACGTCATCTATTGGCTTAGAATTTTGGTTTGAAAGTTATAAAGTAGACTGCATCTGTTCAAGTCTGTAGAAAACATTACATTACTTTATACAGCCATTTCTTTTGGTTATACACAGTATATATGTATTTTTAATAATGTAATACATTTAAATTTAAGTTGAAGGCTTTTCTCAGCATTATTTCAGGTGAGATTAAAAGAAGCGATCAATTAGATCAATTAATTATAGATCATAAAAAACTAAATGTGTTAAACCATATTATAAGTCACAAAATAAATGTTATTTTACTACTACGCCCCACTACAAAATTGTATAAAATCTTACCAAATTTTTACAGGATGAACATTGTAATTTTGAGAAGTGCAACATCTTTTCAAATACACTTTGCTCTATTTCTTGGGATTTTGAAGTGATAAACTCAATGCCACATAATCAAGTAAAGCAATGAATGTTATTGATCATTCAGCTGAAATTTGAGCTTTTTGCATTAAAGAAAAGGTAAATCCACAGTCTCTGCATGTGATCTACTAATAGGAGAAAAACTTAACTAGGTGTTAAACGGTCTTGGAAGTGAGGTGTGTGTAGTTCTGAGGCACAGAAAAGAAACAATAACGAGGGATAGAAAATGATTGTCTCTTCTTCCCAGAGATTCCTCATGTGGCCCAACTTCCTTTAAGCATCACAAACAAGCCTCAGGAGAGTGGTCTGGGAGGGAGGAGGGCTGACGGGGTGCTGTGCAGGGAGACTAAGGCGAACACAAACACTGCAGCAACAGGAACCAACTTGAACTGTCTAAATTATTCATACACCAGATGGATACACGTTTCCTTGCGATTTCACTCTAAAACAGCGGACAATTCTTTGCGGTTTCCCCCTTGTTCTCCTCCATTCAACGGACCGCGCAAGGAATTAAGATAGCTATCACTCCGTCTCAATCGTTTCATGTCTGATTCATATCAACTGTGAAGAGTGGAAGCCCCTTGACACCATGATCTCACTTTTGTTCTATTCCACAGGCACAATGAAGAGGGAACATGTTCTCTTTTCTCCATCTTCAAAGACGCACAAACCGCTATGACCTTGTCAGAAGGCTATTATACAAATGAGAGGTTCCTTAGAGACACATGTCATGTATATCACTGACTACACCTTACCTACTTGATGTGCCACTGGAGGTGATTAAATATCAAGGGGAAAAAAAGACAATGGATTTACAGTAGAACTTGCAGCAGCACCTTGCTGTACTGATATTATTCACGGAAACAGTGAGGATTCTCCCGGATGCCCAATAGTAATTACCTCTACCAAGGATTTTTTTCCATGAAGAAAAAACATCGTAAAAATAATTTTGCTTTAAATGGTGTATAATTCTACACACGGTTTGACATATCACAGTCAACAATCATTGGTACTTTAACTTTAACTTAATATACGTACCGTATTTTTCGGACTATAAGTCGCAGGTTTTTTTCATAGTTTGGCCGGGGGTGCGACTTATACTCAGGAGCGACTTATGTGTGAAATGATTAACACATTACCGTAAAATATCAAATAATATTATTTA
Source organism: Nerophis lumbriciformis (assembly GCF_033978685.3). NCBI lineage: Eukaryota > Metazoa > Chordata > Actinopteri > Syngnathiformes > Syngnathidae > Nerophis > Nerophis lumbriciformis. The sequence continues at coordinate 19,040,362 of NC_084548.2, forward strand.
GCTCATTCACGTAAGAGACTAGACGTACAAGATTTCATGGGATTTAGCGATTAGGAGTGACAGATTGTTTGGTAAACGTATAGCATGTTCTATATGTTATAGTTATTTGAATGACTCTTACCATAATATGTTATGTTAACATACCAGGCACGTTCTCAGTTGGTTATTTATGCCTCATATAACGTACACTTATTCAGCCTGTTGTTCACTATTCTTTATTTATTTTAAATTGCCTTTCAAATGTCTAAAAAATGTGACTTATACTCCAGTGCGACTTATACATGTTTTTTCCCTTCTTTATTATGTATTTTCGGCCGGTGCGACTTATACTCCGGAGCGGCTTATACTCCGGAGCGACTTATACTCCGGAGCGACTTATACTCCGAAAAATACGGTACCTCGTATTGAAAGTGGCGATTCCGTACAAGACTGCTTAATTGTTTTAACTATTTTAAAAAGAAAACAAACAACTGAAACGACTAGCACGGAAACTGAATATGTTTGAAAAAATATAGCTCAAAAGGATTGAAAATAAATATTCATTAAAATGAGGGCTGTCAAAAATAAAGAGTTAACTCATGAGATTAATCACAAAAAAAATATTGCATTAATTATATGTATCTGCAGATTAATCATGCATTTTGTTTTGACCGTAAATGCTCTTTTACCTTAACCATGAAATGTTACCTGAAAGGTGGCACAGGTTGTTATATAGTCAGTGATCAGGTCAATGCATAAATCAGTGCAAAGATGAGTGAGGAGACTCCCACTGGTGTGCTCGTTTTCAAATTGTACTTAAAAAAAAACCCTGACTGGACTTAAGATAAAATTGTAAGCAAGTTTGGAGAACATAAATTATGTACAATTATAGGGGGACTGCACTTTTTTTTTTGTTTACAATCAATACGAAAGGCATGACGTTGGATGTATTTTTTAAACGTTAATAAAAGTTTGCTTGCAGCGGAGCTAATGGGAGGTCCTCTATTCCGCAAAAAAAAAAAAAAAAAAATCATACAAAAATCACCAACAAGACTCCATTTACATTTCGTGACTTGAATGTTAACCAAGTATTAGTGATATTGTTATTATAAGCGCTAACGAAGACAAACTATTTATAGCGGCGACGTGATCACCAGCTTGAGTGCCAATGTTGACATGATCGACTGATCAGCTGCTTCCTCGTTTTCTTGCCCGTCAAACTTTATTATAGATCACAAATCATGCCTCTCACCTGGATAGTAGAAGAACGAGGATTTATTCCGACAAGTTGGTACACTTTAACAGCCAATTTAGACCCGGGAATGGCGAGAACGACACGAAAAGACGCTTGGCTCCACCCCCCTTTTCTTCGCGAAGATTATGTGTCATTCTTCATCTAAATTGGAATATATGAACATCCAAGCAGTCAGCATCCTAATGACAGCAGACCTTGTACAGTAAGTGGTGTTTTATCATGTTTGTTGGCTCTCATAAAGTCTGCAGTGAGCAGTAATCAGCGAATGTCGTGATGCGTTTTTTTAATTATTGTGCCGCGTATGCCTAAAATGAGCAAAATACGTAAAAATTAAATGTTATTATAAATGTGTCTGTTACTACATTACATATATACTTACATCATGTATATAAAACCTTAATGAAGGTGTTTGGATGTGTTTGGACATACTAAAGTGCAATTTTAAATTTTGTGCGAAAAATCCTGCTGAAAATGTCTCGGTATGATGACGCCTGCGCGTGATGTCACGGATTGTAGAGGACATTTTGGGACAGCATGGTGGCCAGCTATTAAGTCGTCTGTTTTCATCGCAAAATTCCACAGTAATCTGGACATCTGTGTTGGTGAATCTTTTGCAATTTGTTCAATGAACAATGGAGACAGCAAAGAAGAAAGCTGTAGGTGGGAAGCGGTGTATTGCGGGCGGCTGCAGCAACACAAACACAGCCGGTGTTTCATTGTTTACATTCCCGGAAGATGACAGTCAAGCTTTACCATTGGCCTGTGGAGAACTGGGACAACAGAGACTCTGAGTTGAGTTTGACTTTGAGTTGGATGCGCAGACGCGGTACCGTGAGTACGCATGCAGCTGCAGCTTCCAAACATTTGATCGCTTGCCCGTACGTGCGTGCCGCTATGTGCATGTCACGTACGTAACTTTGGGGACTTTGGGGAAATATATGTGCTGTATGAACTTTGGGGAGGTGAACGGTACTTTGGGCTGTGGGATTGAGTGTGTTGTGTAGGTGTTTGAGTTGTATTGGCGGGTTATATGGACGGGAGAGGGAAGGTGTTTGTTATGCGGGATTAATTTGTGGCATATTAAATATAAGCCTGGTTGTGTTGTGGCTAATAGAGTATATATATGTCTTGTGTTTATTTACTGTTTTAGTCATTCCCAGCTGAATATCAGGTCCCACCCGCCTCTCACAGCATCTTCCCTATCTGAATCGCTCCCACTGCCCTCTAGTCCTTCACTCTCACTTTCCTCATCCACAAATCTTTCATCCTCGCTCAAATTAATGGGGAAATTGTCGCTTTCTCGGTCCGAATCGCTCTCGCTGCTGGTGGCCATGATTGCAAACAATGTGCAGATGTGAGGAGCTCCACAACCTGTGACGTCACGCACATATCGTCTGCTACTTCCGGTACAGGCAAGGCTTTTTTTATCAGCGACCAAAAGTTGCGAACTTTATCGTCGATGTTCTCTACTAAATCCTTTCAGCAAAAATATGGCAATATCGCGAAATGATCAAGTATGACACATAGAATGGACCTGCTATCCCCGTTTAAATAAGAAAATTGCATTTCAGTAGGCCTTTAAAATGCCAAATGTGTATTTTCCTTTCAAATCATTTGAACATATGCATTCTATTATTGTTATAATTCTTCCCCTTGGCTGTAAATTAACTTCAATTGTAGCAGTTCACTTATTATTTTCACAGGTGAAAACTTTTTCTGCCTTGGTGTTACTCTTTTTTTACATGATGAAAAATGACTTCTTTTAAATACATAAGCAGAAGTTCCAGGAAAAAGTACAACAATGACACTCCTCTCTATCATTGCATGCTCACCCAAAGTGAGTCTGGTTCTTCCTGTTGGATCAGTGTTCCTTGGAAATGATGCCTGCTTTATTAGAAACGTGCTTAAAGAACAAAATGATTTAGCTCAAAGCAAATTAACTGCTTCAAACTTACGAAACTATGTAGATTTAAATGTATGCCAACATGCAGCACATTCATAAAGTCATGCAGCTGAGCTTAAATAAAGAAAACTAATCACACGTAGCCGTCAACTAATTCACCTCCTCAATAATTACTTGCTGCCTCAATAAGAGGCAATGAACCCCTTTCCTGTCCTTCCCTCCCTTTGGAGCTCAAACTGTCTTGCCTCTTTCCAAAGAAAATAACTTCCTGTGCTGTACAAGAAGGTTGGAATGACCTCAGTCCCTTAGGTGCTCCCCTTCCATACTCATCCATTTGTGAAAGAAGATGACGACTTTTAAAAGGACAAGATATCATTAAGAGAGTAAGTAGGCTTTTCAGTGGTCTTTTCGCACCACCCCCTCTGGAGGTAATTCTGATGCATTTATACAGAACTGAAGTGCTTAAGAGTGGGAGGGGCTGTGGTTTAATGGCCCAATAATGTAATGGCAAAGCACAGTTGTCCTCCCAAGATGGTACAAAAAAAGTAACACACTGAGACTGACCACTTTGATGATTTAGAAGGCAGTTAAAGAGGTGATGAAAAAAAGATGTGCTGGGGCGTCCTGATAGCCAAACAGTGGAGGCCCATGCTGCATGGCGCTGGCAGCAGGTCCACTTCGGGCCAGGGACCTTTGTTTTATGTCACTCTGTTCCCCCTAACTTCTTGTCTACCTTCATAATGCATGCCATCAAATGGTGGTAAAAATACCAAATGAACAATAAAAATAGAATGCTCTACAAGTGCCTTAATTCCCTGAGATGTACTCAAAAGTCTGTATAAGACAGAGCAGAGTGAGCCTGCTCTATCCACGTGGATTCTGTACCCAACAGGACAATTTACAGTAGTTCAAAATCCCATTAAAGGTAATTACAATACCGTGTAATGTTCAAACGGTACTTTTTTCCAACAAGCTGAGCATCAGACCGCCAATCTTTGCACCTGCAGTGGTTTTTGCTGCAATTTGGCCTTCAGAATGTCAAAACAATCATACTGAAAATTAACATTAGATCCAGACACACTCACTGAATTAATCAGAAATGTTACTACAGCCCTTAGTTTCTCCATATAACCTTCAGGACCTTAAGGAATTATCTATGCTTCCAACTTTATTGGAACATCCATCCATCCCTCCATTTTGTACCGCTTGTCACTCTCAGGCGTGCTGGAGCCTATATCAGCTGCATTGGGGCGGAAGGCGGTGTACACCCTGGACAAGTCGCCGCCTCATCGCAGAGCCAACACAGATAGACAGACAACATTCACACACTAGGGCCAATTTATTGTTGCCAATCAACCTATCCCCAGGTGCATGTCTTTGGAGGAGGGAGGAAGCCGGAGTACCCAGAGGGAACCCACGCAGTTCCCTCCGCAGAGAACATGCAAACTCCACACAGAAAGGCCCAGAGGATCGAACCCTGGACCTCCTTATTGTGAGACACATGCACCAACCCCAATACCACCATGCTGCTCTTTATTGGAACAATTTGGAAATGTATGATCCCCCATTACTGTGCCCCATAGTAACAAGCAATATACATCAAGATATGCTTGGAGGAGTTTGGTGTGAAGGAACTTGAACATAAACCCTGATGCCAGATCCATCAACACCTTTGGAATAAATTAGGCCACAAATGAGGTCTAACATCAGTTTCTTCAATTTTCACTTCCAGTTGTACAAACCCCGTTTCCATATGAGTTGGGAAATTGTGTTAGATGTAAATATAGACGGAATACAATGATTTGCAAATCATTTTCAACCCATATTCAGTTGAATGCACTACAAAGACAACATATTTGATGTTCAAACTGATAAACATTTTTGTTTGTGCAAATAATCATTAACTTTAGAATTTGATGCCAGAAACACGTGACAAAGAAGTTGGGAAAGGTGGCAATAAATACTGATAAAGTTGAGGAATGCTCATCAAACACTTATTTGGAACATCCCACAGGTGGACAGGCTAATTGGGAACAGGTGGGTGCCATGATTGGGTATAAAAGTAGATTCCATGAAATGCTCAGTCATTCACAAACAAGGATGGGGCGAGGGTCACCACTTTGTCAACAAGTGCGTGAGCAAATTGTTGAACAGTTTAAGAAAAACCTTTCTCAAGCAGCTATTGCAAGGAATTTAGGGATTTCACCATCTACGGTCCGTAATATCATCAAAGGGTTCAGAGAATCTGGAGAAATCACTGCACGTAAGCAGCTAAGCCTGTGACCTTCGATCCCTCAGGCTGTACTGCATCAACAAGCGACATCAGTGTGTAAAGGATATCACCACATGGGCTCAGGAACCCTTAGAGATAGGGTGAGAAGCTCTGTCATCCGGGGAGAGCTCAAAGTAAAGCCGCTGCTCCTCCACATCGAGAGGAGCCAGATGAGGTGGTTCGGGCATCTTGTCAGGATGCCACCCGAGCGCCTCCCTAGGGAGTTGTTTAGGGCACGTCCGACCGGTAGGAGGCCACGGGGAAGACCCAGGACACGTTGGGAAGACTATGTCTCCCGGCTGGCCTGGGAACGCCTCGGGATCCCCCGGGAGGAGCTGGACGAAGTGGCTGGGGAGAGGGAAGTCTGGGCTTCCCTGCTTAGGCTGCTGCCCCCGCGACCCGACCTCGGATAAGCGGAAGAAGATGGATGGATGGATGGGCTCAGGAACACTTCAGAAACCCACTGTCAGTAACTACAGTTGGTCGCTACATCTTTAAGTGCAAGTTCAAACTCTCCTATGCAAGGCGAAAACCGTTTATCAACAACACCCAGAAACGCCGTCGGCTTCGCTGGGCCTGAGCTCATCTAAGATGGACTGATACAAAGTGGAAAAGTCTTCTGTGGTCTGACGAGTCCACATTTCAAATTGTTTTTGGAAACTGTGGACGTCGTGTCCAAAGTGACCAAAGAGGAAAAGAACCATCCGGATTGTTATAGGCGCAAATTGTAAAAGCCAGCATCTGTGATGGTATAGGGGTGTATTAGTGCCCAAGACATGGGTAACTTACACATCTGTGAAGGCACTATTAATGCTGAAAGGTACAAACAGGTTTTGGAGCAACATATGTTGCCATCCAAGCAACGTTACCATGGACGCCCCTGCTTATTTCAGCAAGACAATGCCAAGCCACGTGTTACATCAACGTGGCTTCATAGTAAAAGAGTGCGGGTACTAGACTGGCCTGCCTGTAGTCCAGACCTGTCTCCAATTGAAAATGTGTGGCGCATTATGAAGCCTAAAATACCACAACGGAGACCCCCGGACTGTTGAACAAATTAAGCTGTACATCAAGCAAGAATGGGAAAGAATTCCACCTGAGAAGCTTAAAAAATGTGTCTCCTCAGTTAAATAAATGATAAATGGGTTGTACTTGTATAGCGCTTTTCTACCTTCAAGGTACTCAAAGCGCTTTGACACTACTTCCACATTTACCCATTCACACGCTGATGGAGGGAGCTGCCATGCAAGGCGCTAACCAGCACCCATCAGGAGCAAGGGTGAAGTGTCTTGCTCAGGACACAACGGACATGACGAGGTTGGTACTAGGTGGGGATTGAACCAGGGACCCTCGGGTCGCGCACGGCCACTCTTCCACTGCGCCACGCCGTTCCCAAACTTTTACTGAGTGTTGTTAAAAGGAAAGGCCATGTAACACAGTGGTGAACATGCCCTTTCCCAACTACTTTGGCACGTGTTGCAGCCATGAAATTCTAAGTTAATTATTATTTGCCAAAAAAAAATAAAGTTTATGAGTTTGAACATCAAATATATTGTCTTTGTAGTGCATTCAATTGAATATGGGTTGAAAAGGATTTGCAAATCATTGTGTTCCGTTTATATTTAAATCCAACACAATTTCCCAACTCATATGGAAACGGGGTTTGTAGAAATAAGTGTTTCACTAAAGCGTCTGCCTCACAATACGAAGGTCCTGAGTAGTCGTGAGTTCAGGATCTTTCTGTGTGGAGTTTGCATGTTCTCCCCGTGGCCGCTTGGGTTCCCTCCGGGTACTCCGGCTTCCTCCCACCTCCAAAAACATGCACCTGGGGATAAGTTGATTGGCAACACTAAATTGGCCCTAGTGTGTGAATGTGAGTGTGAATGTTGTCTGTCTATCTGTGTTGGCCCTGCGATGAGGTAGCGACTTGTCCAGGGTGTACCCCGCCTTCCGCCCGATTGTAGCTGAGATAGGCTCCAGCGCCCCCCGCGACCCCGAAGGGAATAAGCGGTAGAAAATGGATGGATGGATGGATAAATTACTAATTAATTATGAAAGCTGTACAACAACTAAGATTAAATCATATGCATCAAATTGCATACTTGACATTCTGGTGTTTTTACTTTCCACATCAAGTAAGTTGAAACTGAATCCACAGTGCCTCTGCTGGTAAAGCCAAGTAGTGCACTTCACTCTGACTTACTTCCTTTAAAGTTAAGTTAAAGTTAAAGTACCAATGATTGTCACACACACACTAGGTGTGGCGAAATTATTCTCTGCATTTGACCCATCACCCTTGATCACCCCCTGGGAGGTGAGGGGAGCAGTGGGCAGCAGCGGTGGCTGCGCCTGGGAATCATTTTTGGTGATTTAACCCCCAATTCCAACCCTTGATGCTGAGTGCCAAGCAGGGAGGTAATGGGTCCCATTTTTATAGTCTTTGGTATGACTCGGCCGGGATTTGAACTCCCAACCTACCGATCTCAGGACGGACACTCTAACCACTAGGCCACTGAGTAGGTTTTTTGAGTAAGGCAGTTATTCAACAATTATTTCCACCAAATGTATAATATTCCTAATAATTGACGAAGTGATCATAAAAGTGATCAAGGGTGATGGGTCAAATGCAGAGAATAATTTCGCCACACCTAGTGTGTGTGTGACAACCAGTGGTACTTTACTTTACTTTACTAATGAACCTAAGTTCTGCTATTGCTTCACATTACATTTCCATGAAATTCATCAGATGGGACCTACTATAGCAAATACATAAAATATAATCATGTTTGGTCCTTTGTATTGGATTTTTGGACTCCTATAGTCAACAACACACTATTATTATTATTCAATGGTCTGTATTTATATACATTTATGTATTTATACATCGCTTTTACTATACCTGCACGATACCAAAAGCAGTCTAGATTACACATCACTGACTAGGAGGGAGAAGCTGGATACAACCAGGAACCCTGAAGTTTCCGGCACAGCCGCTCTACCATCTGAGCCACACTGCCGTATGTATTTCCCATAAAGCATGAGCATCAGACATTGTAACAACATGCATAGGTCAAAAAAGAGGGAAAGTATAGTAAGTTCCCTTTAGGAGGAACTGCACTTTTTTTGGAACTCTGCCTATAATTCACAATGCTTATGAGAGACAAAAACGTGTTTTTCTTTTTTTAATGCATTCTAACTAAACATAAATAAAAGTCTGCTTACAATGTAGTCAATGGGAGAACCTCTATTTCGCTCATAAATCCGTCTAAATAACTATCCAAAAATACTTAAAGGGGAACATTATCACCAGACCTAAGTAAGCGTCAATATATACCTTGATGTTGCAGAAAAAAAGACCATATATCTTTTTAACCGATTTCCGAACTCTAAATCGGTGAATTTTGGCGAATTAAACGCCTTTCTAATATTCGCTCTCGGAGCAATCCGCCATTTTCTCAAACACCGAGTCAAATCAGCGCCGTTATTTTCCGTTTTTTCGACTGTTTTCCGTACCTTGGAGACATCATGCCTCGTCGGTGTGTTGTCGGAGGGTGTAACAACACGAACAGGGACGGATTCAAGTTGCACCAGTGGCCCAAAGATGTGAAAGTGGCAAGAAATTGGACGTTTGTTCCGCACACTTTACCGACGAAAGCTATGCTACGACAGAGATGGCAAGAATGTGTGGATATCCTGCGACACTCAAAGCAGATGCATTTCCAACGATAAAGTCAAAGAAATCTGCCGCCAGACCCCCATTGAATCTGCCAGAGTGTGTGAGCAATTCAGGGACAAAGGACCTCGGTAGCACGGCAAGCAATGGCGGCAGTTTGTTCCCGCAGACGAGCGAGCTAAACCCCCTATCGACCCTAGCTTCCCTGGCCTGCTGACATCAACTCCAAAACTGGACAGATCATCTTTCAGGAAAAGAGCGCGGATGAGGGTATGTCTACAGAATATATTAATTGATGAAAATTGGGCTGTCAGCACTCTCAAAGTGCATGTTGTTGCCAAATGTATTTCATATGCTGTAAACCTAGTTCATAGTTGTTAGTTTCCTTTAATGCCAAACAAACACATACCAATCGTTGGTTAGAAGGCGGTTTCGCTTGCATACGGTTCAAACCGATATGGCTCAATAGCTTCAGTTTCTTCTTCAATTTCGTTTTCGCTACCTGCCTCCACACTACAACCATCCGTTTCAATACATTCGTAATCTGTTGAATCGCTTAAACCGCTGAAATCCGAGTCTGAATCCGAGCTAATGTCGCTATAGCTTGCTGTTCTTTCCGCCATGTTTGTTTGTGTTGGCTTCACTATGTGACGTCACAGGAAAATGGACGGGTGTATATAACGATGGTTAAAATCAGGCACTTTGAAGCTTTTTTTAGGGATATTGCGTGATGGTTAAAATTTTGAAAAAAACTTCGAAAAATATAATAAGCCACTGGGAACTGATTTTTAATGGTTTTAACCATTCTGAAATTGTGATAAGGTTCCCCTTTAAACTACATTTCTTGACCTGAACATTAACCAAGTATTAGTGATATTGTTAGTATAAGCGCTAACCTTAGGACCTATTTTTAGCGGTGCCGTGATCACAGAGAGCTAACGAGCGAATGCTGCTATGTTGACATCATCAGCTGGTGAGCTGCTTCATCGCCTCAGAGCTTGTGAAAGTTTATTCTAGAATATAAATCATGTCTCTGGATAGTAGATAGTAGGATTATGAGTTATTCTTTATCTAAACGGGTATATATCAACATCTTAACAGTCTGCAGTCCAGTGACAGCAGACATTGTACAGTAAGTCATGTTTTATTGTTGCTTCTCATGAAGTGTGCAGAGTTGTAGTCAGTGATGTTGTGGAAGGAAAAAGCGAAAGTTGTGATACGTTTTTGAAATAATATGCCGCGTATGCTTAAAATGAGCAAAATACGTACATATTACATGGTATTATAAATGTGCCTGTTACTACATTACATACATACTTACAGCATGAATATAAAACCGTGATGGAAGTGTTTGTATATTTTTTTAAGCATTTTATAGGCAAAATAGGGCGACTATTATAGGCTCCATTGTAAGCAGACATTTGATCACATTTATTTACAAGTTAGAATGCATTAAAAAAAAGAAAAACGTGTGCTTGTCTTACATAAGGATTGTGAAGGGTAGGCAAAAATCTAAAAAAACAAAAAACAGCACAGTTCCCCTTTAACAAAATTGCGACCTTTTAAAGTTGTCCTAAAAAAATCAGTTTTGTACTGATTACAGTGCTGCACAACTAGTGTCTTGCCGAAATCAAGAGAAAAATCTCATGAGAGCTGGCTTAAATGTCACACATCGGTGTGTAACAAGGAAACCATAAATGGTCAAATGGCATGTATTTAAGTGGCATATCTTCTGCTGGGAAAAGGTCAATAAACCCAGTTTTAAGTTTAAACAACGCCTTTGACATTTTTCCTCATTTGTCTTTCAGTCCCCAATTTACAGGTTAGTTGTCTCAGCCTCCAATATTCTGCGATCAAAGCAGATAAGCATCTGGTGTAGTCGACCACATTCAAGGTCATTTCAAAAGCTTACCACCATATTTTTTTGCAACAGGGAACTGTCACCTGTGGTCTTGGAACTCAAATATCAGTTTAGCATGTGGTGATGTTCTCCTAAATGTCATATTGCCTACTGGAGAAAAAAAGGCCAGATAGTCCCAACAAGTTTAAATAAAGCCTACTGGATGACGCTGGTTCTCCCAGGGGAACCAAAAGCTGATGGCTTTGAAACAGGAGGGAGGGTATTTTCAGCGGGGATGCCCAGCATGAGAGATCCTGTATGTCTCACAGCTCAGCTTCTTTTATTGAAAGGACAGCCAAAAGAAGCAGAAACCAAGAGATCAGTGTCCATGATTGTTTGCATTACAAAAGCTTCACTGGGTGAAATGTTCAAATGGTCCCGCAAATATGCTGAACGTGTAGAAATTGAGGTCTGTGATGGTTGTTACACCATCACAGCATATCATAGCAGTTCCCAAATACCATGAAAATATGCCACCTTGCTGCTCAACTACAACATAACTGCTTTGTGGTTGACATGATGCATGTCTTTCATTTACTGAGCAGTAATTATGATATAATTCCAGTAAAAGTATTCAAATAAGTGTATACATTTTTTCTTTATTATTTTTTTAAGGAGGACAACAAACTTTAAGTTCACAGGTTCTATGGCTGTTCAAAGAGGACCACTTAGTCTGCAAATTGATTCATTTAATTGACAAGCTCTCTTGTGTTATGAGATGCACATTGTGTAGGGTTGAGGTTATCGATTATTTTAGTAAAGTTTGATTAATTGAGTAGTCGGATAAACCACACTTCATAGTCTCAATGCTTATTTTAAGGTAAAATGTTGAAATAAACAAAAACAAAAATTATTTAATTTTTTTATGATTAACAAACATAACCAACCTTTAAATTGCACTTTTTAAAGGTGTGCATTCATAAAAATATTTTTTAAGAAATATCTTGCCACTGTTCACCCCCACACCACTGGAAAACTGATGTGTCAAGGTGGCGTGGCTAACATGGTAGAGCCGCCGTTCAGAAACATGAGAGTACCTAGTATGAATTCAGTTTCCACCACCCTCGTCACTGCTGTTGTGTCCTTGGGAAAAACACTTCTCCCAGTGCCGCTCACACTGGTGTATGAATGTTTGGTAGTGGTCAATGTGTGAAACTGGACTAAATTAATGACGGGTTATCAGTGAAACGCGCTTTATGAATCTAATTCATTATTATTATTATTATTACTAACATTATTGTCCACGGATTTTCAGGGACCTATGATGATTTGAATCGACATTTAAGACACTTCCTTGTGGTCTAGATCAGTGGTTCTCAAATGGGGGTACGCGTACCCCTGGGGGTACTTGAAGGTATGCCAAAGGGTACGTGAGATTCTTTTTAAATATTCTAAAAATAGCAACAATTAAAAAATAATTTATAAATATATTTATTGAATAATACTTCGACAAAATATGAATGTAAGTTCATAAACTGAACATCAAATCAAGTAGGCTATTCTATTCATTACCTTAAACCCAGAGTTTCCCCCATGCCATGATGGTTTGACCCTCACTAAAATGTCTGTCAAAAAGAACTGTGAAAAGAAATGCAACAATGCAATATTCAGTGTTGACAGCTAGATTTTTTGTGGACATGTTCCATAAATATTGATGTTAAAGATCTCTTTTTTTGTGAAGAAATGTTTAGAATTAAGTTCATGAATCCAGATGGATCTCTATTACAATCCCCAAAGAGGGCACTTTAAGTTGATGATTACTTCTATGTGTAGAAATCTTTATTTATAATTGAATCACTTGTTTATTTTTCAACAAGTTTTTAGTTATTTGTATATCTTTTTTTCCAAATAGTTAAAAAAAGACCACTACAAATGAGCAATATTTTGCACTGTTATATAATTTAATAAAGAAACTGATGACATAGTGCTGTATTTTACTTCTTTATCTCTTTTTTTCAACCAAAAATGCTTTGCTCTGATTAGGGGGTACTTGAATTAAAAAAATTTTCACAAGGGGTACATCACTGAAAAAAGGTTGAGAACCACTGGTCTAGATAATATGTATTGGATATGATTTGATGTAAATATATCAGTTTTGCTTTATAGGCACATTTAGAACCGTTTTTTGAGTCTGTCTGCAAAATAATGGATTTTGGAGACGTTCTTTGTTTAGAAATGAAACCTTGCACCACCATCTCCAAAAGTATCAATTTATCTTTTAAAATGTACACTGTTTAAATATACAGTGCAGGCCAAAAGTTCGGACACACCTTTTCATTCAACGTGTTTTCTTTATTTTCATGACTATTTACATTGTAGATGGTCACTGAAGGCATCAAAACTATGAATGAACACATGTGGAGTTATGTATTTGGCAGTGAAATAACTGAAAACATGTTTTATATTCTAGTTTCTTCAAGAGGTAATCACTTGAAATGGTTTTCAATTCACAGGTGTGCTTGAAGCTCATCGAGAGAATGCCAAGAGTGTGCAAAACAGTAATCAGAGCAAAGGGTGGCTATTTTGAAGAAACTAGAATATAAAACATGTTTTCAGTTATGTCGTCTTTTTTTGTTAAGTACATAACGCCACATGTGTTCGTTTGTAGTTTTGATGCCTTCAGTGACAATCTACAATGTAAATAGTCATGAAAATAAAGAAAACACATTGAATGAGGAGAAGGTGTGTCCAAACCTTTGGCCTATACTGCATATCTTGTGGTCATCACTTAAGACACCGGACACTTAAGATACAGACACAGACAAATAAACAACATTATTATTATATCGGCGTGGCTCGGATGGTAGCGCGGCCGTGCCAGAAACTTGAGAGTTCCAGGTTCGATCCCAGCTCCCGCCATCCTAATCACTGCTGTTGTGTCTTGTGTGAAACGTGCTTCACCCATCTTGCTCAAAGTGTCACCTACACTGGTGCATGAATGTGCAGGACTCCACTGAAAAAGAGATTCTTAATCTCAATAGGACTTTTAAAAAGATAAAAAAATAAATAAATAAATAAAAACTCACCCGATCACCTCTTTAGCAACTTTTAGCAGCATTTTTGTCACTGCATGTTGCTTGTCAGTGTTAGTATAATCATGCAACAGTAAATGAAAATAATACTTCATCATACCTTTTTCAATCAATCAATCAATCACAATTTATTTATATAGCCCTTAATCACGAATGCCTCAAAGGGCTTCAGAAACCACAACGACATCCTCTGATCTGTACTCACAGATTTTCAGATTACGTGATTCCGGTAACACTTTAGCATGGGGAACATATTCTAAGTAACAAAGACTTAATTTAGAGTTATTTGGACACTAGGGGAAAATATAAGGGTTAGGGTTACTAATAAGCAATAATTCTGAGGTTTTGAGGGAAGACTCTTAGTTAATGGCTTACTAGTGGTATAATAAGGCCATGCAGAATAAGGCATTAATAAGTACTTAATAAGACTAATTAAGAGCCAATATGTTACTAATTTGCATGTTTATAAGCAACTAATTGATGGTGAATATGTTCCCCATACTAAAGTGTTACCGTGATTCCAAATGCTCCTTCCTCTCTGGCTGAGATCTTTATTTAATGTCGAAATAAGTACAAACCCTGTTTCCATATGAGTTGGGAAATTGTGTTAGATGTAAATATAAACGGAATACAATGATTTGCAAATCCTTTTCAACCCATATTCAATTGAATGCACTACAAAGACAAGATATTTGATGTTCAAACTCATAAATTTTATTTATTTATTGCAAATAATAATTAACTTAGAATTTCATGGCTGCAACACGTGCCAAAGTAGTTGGGAAAGGGCATGTTCACCACTGTGTTACATGGCCTTTCCTTTTAACAACACTCAGTAAACGTTTGGGAACTGAGGAGACACATTTTTTAAGCTTCTCAGGTGGAATTCTTTCCCATTTTTGCTTGATGTACAGCTTAAGTTGTTCAACAGTCCGGTGGTCTCCGTTGTGGTATTTTAGGCTTCATAATGCGCCACACATTTTCAATGGGAGACAGGTCTGGACTACAGGCAGGCCAGTCTAGTACCCGCACTCTTTTACTATGAAGCCACGTTGATGTAACACGTGGCTTGGCATTGTCTTGCTGAAATAAGCAGGGGCGTCCATGGTAACGTTGCTTGGATGGCAACATGTGTTGCTCCAAAACCTGTATGTACCTTTCAGCATTAATGGCGCCTTCACAGATGTGTAAGTTACCCATGTCTTGGGCACTAATACAACCCCATACCATCACAGATGCTGGCTTTTCAACTTTGCTTCTATAACAATCCGGATGGTTATTTTCCTCTTTGGTCCGGAGCACACCACGTCCACAGTTTCCAAAAACAATTTGAAATGTGGACTCGTCAGACCACAGAACACTTTTGTACTTTGTATCAGTCCATCTTAGATGAGCTCAGGCCCAGCGAAGCCGACAACGTTTCTGGGTGTTGTTGATAAACGGTTTTGCACTTACAGATGTAGCGAAGTAGTCAGTAATGTAGTTACTGACAGTGGGTTACTGAAGTGTTCCTGAGCCCATGTGGTGATATCCTTTACACACTGATGTCGCTTGTTGATGCAGTACAGCCTGAGGGATCGAAGGTCACAGGCTTAGCTGCTTACGTGCAGTGATTTCTCCAGATTCTCTGAACCCTTTGATGATATTACGGACCGTAGATGGTGAAATCCCTAAATTCCTTGCAATAGCTGGTTGAGAAAGGTTTTTCTTAAACTGTTCAACAATTTGCTCACGCATTTGTTGACAAAGTGGTGACCCTCGCCCCATCCTTGTTTGTGAATGACTGAGCATTTCATGGAATCTACTTTTATACCCAATCATGGTAACCACCTGTTCCCAATTTGCCTGTTCACCTGTGGGATGTTCCAAATAAGTGTTTAATGAGCATTCCTCAACTTTATCAGTATTTATTGCCACCTTTCTCAACTTCTTTGTCACGTGTTGCTGGCATCAAATTCTAAAGTTAATGATTATTTGCACAAAAAAAATGTTCATCACTTTGAACATCAAATATGTTGTCTTTGTCGCATATTCAACTGAATATGGGTTGAAAATGATTTGCAAATCATTGTATTCCGTTTATATTTACATCTAACACAATTTCCCAACTCATATGGAAACGGGGTTTGTACATCCACCTCGCTGTGACGTCACGACTTAACCAGACTACAAAACCCTGCAAACAGAGGCATCTGAAACAGCATGAACTTTATGATTTGACACTTTAAGCATTGTTTAATACAAGTATCCAACATTGTAACATTCATAAGTCATAAAAGACGAAATATATCATAGGTCACCCTTAAGCAAAACGACAAATTATAAATCAAAGCTTTTTTTTAATCAAATTATTTGATTTAATCATTTAACCACTGCAGCCCCAACATTGAGTCAACATATTTGTAATGTGATGTTGCTACTTGAGTCTATAATTTTACAGATTAAAACCCCAAAACCCGATTCCCACAATTAATGAAATCCCTTTTAATATGATACAGTTATGAATGCAGCCTAGCACAGATGTTCACACAAGCACGAGTCTACACTGAATTGCACTGCATAAAAGTGCCAAAAGCTGAAGTGTTCAAAGGTAATGGAGTGAGAGGAACTTGACACTCCCATTATGCCTCTACTGGAAAGTGCTGTATTTGATCAGGAGATGGAAATTGAGCAAAAATGAACTGAAACTAGATCCCACATGACTTATTTTCCTCTTGGCTCTCAGCTTTAGGTGTCACTCAGACTTAATAAAGCTCTCAGATTTTCATTTTATCACAGAAAATAGACTGGGCAAAAATAAAATCAGCAGGTTTTGCTCTAATGGAGCAAAGTAATGGCGGGGTGAAACTGACACAACACATTTTGTCCATAGTAATACTATCAAAATGAAAGCATATTCACTTCTGGAGTTTTCCAGGAATCAATTCAAACTGAATATTGGCCTTTTTCTCAGACTTTATTTCATCTCTGTTCCAACAAATACAGCACTTTGGCAGTAGCCTGTCACCTTGGGTGATACCAACACAGCCTTTCCACCCTCTAGAGTTACAGTATTCTCTAACACACACTGAACCTCCACCACCAACCTATAACTCTTATTTTATTTCCGCACTTTATTCATTAGAGGTACATTACACACATCCCCGCTAGATAGGATGAGTCCACTTTTACATCCAGGTGTTACATTGCAAGGTTGGGTCATTTAGATGGCTCTGACCTTTGATGGCTCCATCTTCAATGAAAATGATCTGGTGATCCCCACATTGACATGCACACGGATGCCCTTGTACTGTACATCCTGAACTGTGACAATAAGGCCAGAGCAATTCACGTGGGAGACATTATGGAAATATTCATTGGAGAATTACAAATTATAATTAAAAAGGTAAGGCCACATTTTGCTGCCTTAGCTGGGTTGGGTTAAAGGCTTCAGCACAGAGAAAGCTCAAAGGCACTCTTTGATAAAAGTGAGAAAATAGAGCTTTTCACTGTCATCATGCTCTGCTTTTTAAAAAAAGTAACATGATCAAATAAAGAGACAGGAAAAAAGCAGCCTCAAGTGTTACGGTGTGCAAGTAATTATTCTGAAGCAGACAGATGTTAAATTGTGTATGCCCATCAGCGCTAAGACTTTCTGAAGATTTATCATTCATGTATATTATGAATTAAACATTGTTTGGAGAAAATGCTACACCTGTTTAGCACATCATCTACTCCTGATTGCAGGAAGACAAGCACAACTATCTGCTCTGCAGCGTGGGCACAAAACTGACATTGGTATTTTGAATTATTCTGCAAATAATCATTTCAGCAAGATATCAAACTCCCAATGTGTTTATTAGCATGTAATTTAAAAATAGCTTGAGTTAGCTGTGGTCTTTTTTGTCAATAAAGAACATGCATAAAGTTAAAGCAGCAGAAATTAATGTCATTGGAATCAGGGTCAAGGGTGATGGTGGCTGCGGCCACAAGTCATCAGGACGGTAGCGGCTCCAGTCGCCCCTGGCGACCATCACATCGCCATGCTCCGGAACAGACAGGCCTGCTCGCACAACAGATGGAACTAATGATGCGAAACAAAAAAGATCATCTCACCGTGGTCCTCTTGGGAAGCCACAAAGTGCACCTCAGAAGTTCGAATGATGGCACGGAGAAAAAAAAGGCATTTTTAAAAAAGAGAGGCGGCCGTCAGTATTTACAAATGTTACTGTATGTTTATGTTTTGTTTGTTTACAAGGTCCCTTTAAAGGCCTACTGAAACCCACTACTACCAACCACGCAGTCTGATAGTTTATATATCAATGATGAAATCTTAACATTGCAACACATGCCAATACGGCCAGGTTAGTTTACTAAAGTGCAATTTTAAATTCCGCGCGGCATATCCTGCTGAAAACGTCTCGGTATGATGACGTCAGCGCGTGACGTCGGGGATTGTAGAGGACATTTTGAGACAGCATGGTTGCCAGCTATTAAGTCGTCTGTTTTCATCGCAAAATTCCACAGTATTCTGGACATCTGTGTTGGTGAATATTTTGCAATTTGTTCAATGAACAATGGAGACAGCAAAGAAGAAAGCTGTAGGAGGGAAGCGGTGTATTGCGGCCGACTGCAGCAACACAAACGCGGCCGGTGTTTCATTGTTTACATTCCCGAAAGATGACAGTCAATCTTTACCATTGGCCTGTGGAGAACTGGGACAACAGAGACTCTTACCAGAAGGACTTTGAATTGGATACGCAGACACGGTACCGTGAGTACGCTTCCAAACATTTAATCGCTTGCCCGTACGTGCGTGCCGCTATGTGCATGTCACGTACGTAACTTTGGGGACTTTGGGGAAATATATGTGCTGTATGAACTTTGGGGAGGTGAACGGTACTTTGGGCTGTGGGATTGAGTGTGTTGTGCAGGTGTTTGAGTTGTATTGGCGGGTTATATGGACGGGAGGGGGGAGGTGTTTGTTATGCCGTATTAATTTGTGGCATATTAAATATAAGCCTGGTTGTGTTGTGGCTAATAGAGTATATATATGTCTTGTGTTTATTTACTGTTTTAGTCATTCCCAGCTGAATATCAGGTCCCACCCGCCTCTCACAGCATCTTCCCTATCTGAATCGCTCCCACTGCCCTATAGTCCTTCACTCTCACTTTCCTCATCCACGAATCTTTCATCCTCGCTCAAATTAATGGGGAAATCGTCGCTTTCTCGGTCCGAATCGCTCTCGCTGCTGGTGGCCATGATTGTAAACAATGTGCAGATGTGAGGAGCTCCACAACCTGTGACATCACGCTACTCGTCTGCTACTTCCGGTACAGGCAAGGCTTTTTTTATCAGCGACCAAAAGTTGCAAACTTTATCGATGATGTTCTCTACTAAATCCTTTTAGCAAAAATATGGCAATATTGCGAAATGATCAAGTATGACACATAGAATGGACCTGCTATCAGGGGGCGGCATGGCGTAGTGGGTAGAGCAACCGTGCCAGAAACCTGAGGGTTGCAGGTTCGGTCCCCGCCTCTTACCATCCAAAAATCGCTGCCGTTGTGTCCTTGGGCGGGACACTTCACCCTTTGCACCCGGTGCCACTCACACCGGTGAATTGAATGATGAATGATAGGTGGTGGTCGGAGGGGCCGTTGGCACAAATTGCAGCCACGCTTCCGTCAGTCTACCCCAGGGCAGCTGTGGCTATGAAAGTAGCTTACCACCACCAGGTGTGACTGATTGATGGGTTCTACATGTAAAGCGACTTTGGGTACTTAGAAAAGCGCTATATAAATCCCAGTTATTATTATCCCCGTTTAAATAAGAAAATCGCATTTCAGTAGGCCTTTAAACTTTCAAGAATGAAGGAGAAATGAAAAATGACTCCAGAGAGACTTGGAAAACTATCATTAAAAAACCCTAAATAACTAGAGATTAGAGCTGCAGGTATTGATTATTTTAGTAATCGGGTAATCTATTGATTAATTTGTTTGATTAGTCAACTAATCGGATGCAACACACTTCATATCCTCAGTGCGTACAGGGAAAATAGTTGAAATAAACAACTGTTTTTTTCTGCTTGTTATAACCTTCATTCTTTTATTCGAATAAATGCACATCATCAACATTAAAATTGCACTTTTAACATGTTTGCGTTAACAAGTAAATATCACAGATAACAGCACCCACACACGCTCTATTACAGCAGCTGTGCAGAAACTATGCCTGTCTATTTCAAGTTTCGGGCAATTAATGCGGTCCAGATTTGATCATTTTTTATTAGTTACACTCATTAAACGGTTATTCGAAGCAGCAAAATATAAATCAAAGTTCATCCTAATCAATTTAATCGATTAATCAGTATAGCCCTATTAGAGATGCATTGTTGTAAAAGACCACAATGTATCTCACAAAGGCATTCTCAAATTTACGGCCATTGGAGTCCAAGAATAAGGCCTTTTTGGATAATTACATTTATATTGTGAACACATAAATGTGTTTTGTACTACACAATAACACATGAAAAAATGTATCATAATAATAACAAACATAAAGAGTAGCTGTTAATTACAATATATAAATTCACATATTTGGTGTTTTTTCATTTTTGATTTGATAGCAAATCCTTTAGTAGTCTGTTGTCTGTAAAGCTTGACATTGTGCACCATCCGTTGCCTCCTGTGTTGTGTATAGGAGTTGTAAGCAAACTGCTGTGTCCTGAACTGACAAAAACAAATCAAATTTGATCTGAGGACATTTGCATATCCTGAGGGACAGGATTAGATTTAGAGGTCATCTCTTATGAGCCAGTCCTCAGCAGAGAGCGATGTAATGTTTCTTTGTCAGGCACATTCAATCGAAAGCAGTCTGTTTTCCAAGTCAGACAGTCGCCGAGATGAGGCGCAGCTCTCGATAGAGTGTGGGAAGAGAGAGAGAGAGGAGAGAGAGGAGAGAGGAGGAGAGGAGAGCCAAACACCTTGGGATGGGATTTAACCGGGATGGAGCCCCATCCCGTGCCCATCCGCAAATGAAGGGGATCACTGGGAAAAGTTCATCTCCGACACTGACATAAACAGCAGAGCAAGCCCTGTATTACGGTCAGGTTAGCGAAGATAACGCTATCAGCAGGGCCCCCAGGGGTACCAAATCAGGCCTTGCTGGCAAATAAAGCTACAGTGTCTTGACTCCTTGGCACAATAGCTCTTAGATTACAATGACCTTCATTATATCAGCTACCCTTACTACAACAGTTGTGAGGCGAACCTCCCTTGAGTGAAGCACAGTCAGGGAAAGAGTCAAAGAAAGCAAAAAGTAAACCGAGAGTTCATACCTAAACTATATAATACAATGTGTACCTGTACGTGGACATTCTGTCAAGTTGAAGAGGTGAATGGCCAGATTACATGTCAGAGTTTTTCTCTGACACCTTCCTTTTTAAAGTGAGGGGGGCTGTGGATCCTCCTCTCCCTCTTTAAAGAAGAATTGTTTAAACTTGTTCCGAGTTTACATTTGAAATGTCATTCCTTCTAAAGGACCCAAACTTACCAAAATGTTTACTACACGGTGGGGAAATATTTAATTCCCTGCTGATTTTAAAATACTTATTTCTAAAGAAAATGAATTATTTGTCATTTACAGTCCTCGGCTGGTCCTCGGGTTACAAACACGTTTAGATGTTGAAATCGGGTTTCAGTGTAAGATGTAGATTATGCCTAAATTATAGCTGAATTTAACCTTAATTAACACAAAAAGGCATTTTCAAACCAAAAAGAAAAACCATCACCGGCTGGTTTACGTTACCATTAGTAGTTGTGATATAAAATTTTTTGCAATGATTATATTGAATACAAAACGTTCATCGGCCTGAGGAAAAAGGCTGGCATTCACAGCTGTCACTCCCAGCTGTCTCGTGCACATGCCTGTAGAGTACATGCTAAGGATGGGAATTAACTTGTTTGCATGGGACCGCAAACATAGGAGATATGAATGCATCAGTAGAACAGTTTTAAATCTCTATGGTTTGGAGAGGAAAATCCATGTTGCATCGGATCTTACCTCGTATCTATTAAATTGGATGTTGATGTAGTTTAAAAGGGGACCTATTATGATTTTCAACTTTTCAGACCTATACATGTTGTTACAAAGTTGGATACTTATGTTGAATGGCAAATTAATACCAAAGTATCATAGAGTTAATGCATTTGCGAGTGAGCTTGCATGCAGTTTTGGATACCTCTGTGCTGTGTTTTGGAGTATTTTTGTAACAATTTGCCATTTGTGACATCACTTACGTACTTGGATGTACTTATGTAGGCATTTTATATATATATATATATATATATATATATATATATATGTCAGGAAAAAACACAAGAGGCTATATTATCCCTACAAGCCTGTTTCGCAGGTTTCCCTGCTGTATATTCCGCTCTACCACGGTATTGAGCACTGTATAACGGATAAACCACAGAAACCTCGACTATATATATATATATATATATATATATATATATATATATAGATATAGATTATATATATATATATATATATATATATATATATATATATATATATATATATATATATATATATATATATATATATATATATATATATATAGTTTATGAAGTTGACTGAAAAAAATAATGGCAGTGACGTTGGTATTCAAGATATATACCAGTGTACATTTTTAGAAGATAAATTATGATACTTTTGGAGAGGGTAGCGTTGAAGGTTTCATTTGCAATCTGGTAACAGCCCCACAGAAATACGGTTTGCTGAAACCAGGTTAAAAATGTAAGCAAAATTTACACAAAAGCATATGCAATACATATACTGTACCCCTAGTGGTACGCAGGCTTCATCTAGTGGTTAGCCAAAGAATCACTTGATTAAAGTACAGTGTTTTATTTTCCTATATTCAAACACAGTGTTACTGTTCAAACAAAAAATATTCAATATGCTTGTTAAATAAAACCTCTGCCTTGGTTTTGGGACTCTCATTCAGTGTGACCACCCAGCAGCTACCCTGATCATCCCTCCCTTGGGGCACTGCTGAGAACCTTACCCTCCCTCTTCGCTGGCACTTTGCTGGCAGGTGACTGAAAATAACAAAACATGGCCCTGAGAGAGACCCCAGCACGGGATGAGCTGAGCCGTGGGAGTGATCATCCCCTTCCGACAGCAGGGGTAGGGAAGGGTGAGGGCAACAGGTTCATTTGTCTTGGATGAAGAACAAATCAAAACATTGTTAAAACCACAATATGTGTGTGGAAGGCCCAGTGAAGTATGAATTCCAATTATTTTGGAGGAAAATGTACTGTACGGCTCATCTGTATGTCAGTGTAAATATGAGTTAAACAGGTAAATGTAACAATTAAGGCTTGCGATCAATTAAAGGGAAACATTATCACAATTTTAGAAGGGTTAAAACCATTAAAAATCAGTTCCCAGTGGCTTATTTTATTTTTCGAAGTTTTTTTCAAAATTTTACTCATCACGCAATATCCCTAAAAAAAGCTTCAAAGTGCCTGATTTTAACCATCGTTATATACACCCGTCCATTTTCCTGTGACGTCACACAGTGATGCCAATACAAACAAACATGGCGGTTAGAACAGCAATGTATAGCGACATTAGCTCGGATTCAGACTCGGATTTCAGCGGCTTAAGCGATTCAACAGATTACGCATGTATTGAAACGGATGGTTGTAGTGTGGAGGCAGGTAACGAAAACGAATTTGAAGAAGAAACTGAAGCTATTGAGCCATATCGGTTTGAACCGTATGCAAGCGAAACCGACGAAAACGACACGAGAGCCAGCGACACGGGAGAAAGCGAGGACGAATTCGGTGATCGCCTTCTAACCAACGATTGGTATGTGTTTGTTTGGCATTAAAGGAAACAACTATGAACTAGGTTTACAGCATATGAAATACATTTGGCAACAACATGGACATTGAGAGTGCAGACAGCCCAGTTTTCATCAATTAATATATTCTGTAGACATACCCTCATCCGCTCTCTTTTCCTGAAAGCTGATCTGTCCAGTCCAGTTGGAAATGCATCTGCTTTGAGTGTCGCAGTATATCCACACATTCTTGCCATCTCTGTCGTAGCATAGCTTTCGTCGGTAAAGTGTGCGGAACAAACGTCCAATTTCTGGCCACTTTCGCATCTTTGGGCCACTGGTGCAACTTGAATCCGTCCCTGTTCGTGTTGTTACACCCTCCGACAACACACCGACGAGGCATGATGTCTCCAAGGTACGGAAAACAGTCGAAAAAACGGAAAATAACAGAGCTGATTTGACTCGGTGTTTGTAATGTGTTTGAGAAAATGGCGGCTTGCTTCCCAATGTGACGTCACGTTGTGACGTCATCGCTCCGAGAGCGAATAATAGAAAGGCGTTTAATTCGCCAAAATTCACCCATTTAGAGTTCAAAAATCGGTTAAAAAAATATATGGTCTTTTTTCTGCAACATCAAGGTATATATTGACGCTTACATAGGTCTGGTGATAATGTTCCCCTTTAAAGTCGCAAGCAACATTCAATGGAACTCAGGGTTATCGCAAGTGATTTGGCCCGCATGATGCAGGACTTGCTGCGAGTATTCCCAGATTGAAGGAAACCGTCGAATCTTAAGCTGAATTTACACATGCATACTATTTAAACAGTAGCACATGTTAACACGCTAATATGCCAAAGTTAGCATGCCAAAGCATATGTCAAGCACAAAAATATGACTGAGATGTACACTGTACTTGCAAAATCAGCTAACATGCTAAGGCTAGCTTTATGTGACCATTTTCTAAAATATATGACTCTAAGTATGTACCTGTAAACTCGAGTTGTTCCCGAGATTTTCCGAGAGATACACTAGTTGCATCAGGGTCTGTAAGGATGTCAGGTGTTCAGTGAATTTAGGTCAGGCGGCTCTCAAAATGCAGCGTAAGGAACAAATCAAAAAAGGAAAACACGAACAATTACAGGTGTTGGGGAAAAAATGTAGCAAGCTACACAACTTCTTTAGGTAGGTTAATTTCATAGTTTAAATGGAGTGCTAAATTAGTCGATCGTTTGCCCTCGAAACTCAGCAGTTCTAGACATGTCAATGTTGTTTATGTACTGTATCGTGAATGTTTATTTTGATTCGTGGCTGTCAACGACCACGTGTGTAACACACATGGATTTGTTTACTTTGTTGTAAACAATGAACATAAGTCGCTGATGTAAACAAAATTACACAGCGTTTTATATATTCGTTTACATGCAACTTTACTAAAGTTTACTACAAGTTAGGTCATATACTATATGATACAGTCTATTTCAATTTATTGACATTTGATTATCTGTATATCATATACTTGTGCGCGTGTGTGCTTTGAAGCCCCTGCCTTGAAATAAAATAATATTTGCCTTGGTGCCCTTCCAACTTGCCTTGGTTCCCTGAAATATGATCCCTCCTTTAAGGCAACACTTTCCTTGACCTTAAAAAGTAAACATTTGAGGCCTGTTAGCATGCTAATATGCTACCACACAAATTTAAGGAAGATTGGGGCATGTGGAAAGAAGTTAGAACTATGTAGCAAGAGTACTACTTCTTTTGGTAAAATGTTACTTTATAGATGGTATTGGTATCTTTACACATTTTCTATGTTCGACTGATAATAAAAAATGGCCCAAAAATATATAAAAAAAATAAATATGGACTCGAGAAAAGACGTGAGCCCATCTTATTAAATACTCGTTTTTGACCCATATTTTCCTAAATTCTACATTAAATTGTGTAAAGATTGCACATGCTCCAAAAATATTTGGCACGCCAACTATTGCTATTTATTGACTAGCTGGAGTAAACTAAGTACTACTGATTCCCCGTTTTAAAAAAAATACATAATACTATAGCCAAGAGTATATTCAGTATACTCATTGATTGCTGAGGACAGTATATTTCTATAAAAAGAAAATAAAACAGTAACTTAATTATAGATTTATAACGAGCACCAGTGCCAACAACAAGTCCCACAGCAAAGGCAAACAGGCACCTGCTGAATGCTCTCTGCTCATGGGTTTTCATAGCTTAATTAATCTAGGCCTTGGGGTATCATGACTGCTGCACGTTGCTTGTGTGCATGTTAGAGACAATTAAGTTGTTCCACAAAACAGAGGTGGAAGTTCAAAGCATAGCAGAGCAACCAGTACTTCACATGAGAGGCCAAATTTTAGGTTTAATGAAAGAAAGGTCGCTGAACTGAAATTGTTTCAATGAATGGGATATTTCTTTTTGACCGGGTTTGAAAATGAGTTTTGGAATAAATGAGATACCTTGCAAGAAAGAGGTACATGTAAAATGCACATAAAAAACAAAATATAGATCATAATTGCCTTACCTTATCAATCATCGCCTCCAGCTGGATCCTCACACAATGTGATCTTCTGTTAACATAAAACAGATGCATGTCATCTCATGTATCTTTTTCCGACATTTGACAATTACAATGTGCACATTGTGCAACAAGTTCAAATTAGTCTACTTCCAAAGTGGCACAAACACCTTTGCATCACTGCATGTGCGCACGGCATGATTGCACGTTTCACATATTGCAGCGTCATGCCAAACACGCCGTTCAGTAGATGTTTATTTGGGATATGTTCACACTGCAGGACATCTCAGATTCAACCTAAATTGTTTTTATATTCTATTTGCACTGTAGGATAACAAATTATTTTATTGTTCTATTTATAATCTATTCCTGTAATCCTACGCTATTTATAACATACCCGATTTATATCCTATTCTATTTACACTATTATGTAATTAGTATTTGCAGCACAGTGACACCGGGGTTAGTGCGTGTGCCTCACAATAAGGAGGTCCTGGGTTCGATCCCCAGCCTCTGGGTCATTCTGTGTGGAGTTTGCATGTTTTCCCCGTGACTGCGTGGGTTCCCTCCGGGTACTCAGGATCCCTCGCACCTCCAAAGACATGCACCTGGGGATAGGTTGATTGGCAACACTTAATTGGCCCTAGTGTGTGAATGTGAATGTGAATGTTGTCAGTCTATTTGTGTTGGCCCTGCGATGAGCTGGCGACTTGTTCAGGGTTTACCCTGCCTTCCGCCCGAATGCAGCTGGGATAGGCTCCAGCCACCCCTGTGACCCCGAGAGGGACAAGCGGTAGCAAATGGATGGATGGTTGTAACTAACATTGTTTTTGTGGTACTCCTTGGGCTAAATCTGGGAACTTGGGTACTATATTTCGTTCGATCTTATGTGTGCTAGTATGACAATAAAGTTTCTTGAATTCTTGAGCGAGGTCTGCAATGATTAATCGATTAATTCAGTTAATTGATGAGAGGGAAAAGCTTCGATTTATATCATTTTGCTTTGATTAATTGTTTAATGAGTGTACATTAAGAAGGGGATTTACAGTATATGGCCCCATTTGTTGCAGTTTACCTGACACATGAAACTTGACAAATCGAGGGGTTGCACTATCCACTTTAGCCGCCAGACAGCCGTAAAGTGTTATATATCTTAAAATGTGTTTTGTACCAATTCCAACTTTGACCAAAGGTTCAGTTGCTATTTAGAGTCGCACTTTCCATAATTTTCATCAGCAAATGATTAAAGGGGAACATTATCACCAGACCTATGTAAGCGTCAATATATACCTTGATATTGCAGAAAAAAGACCATATATTTTTTTAACCGATTTCCGAACTCTTAATGGGTGAATTTTGGCTAATTAAATATTCGCTCTCGGAGCGATGACGTCACAACGTGACGTCGCATCGGGAAGCAATCCGCCATTTTCTCAAACACCGGGTCAAAACAGCTCTGTTATTTTCCGTTTTTTCGACTGTTTTCCGTACCTTGGAGACATCATGCCTCGTCGGTGTGTTGTCGGAGGGTGTAACAACACGAACAGGGACGGATTCAAATTGCACCAGTGGCCCAAAGATGCGAAAGTGGCAAGAAATTGGACGTTTGTTCCGCACACTTTACCGACGAAAGCTATGCTACGACAGAGATGGCAAGAATGTGTGGATATCCTGCGACACTCAAAGCAGATGCATTTCCAACGATAAAGTCAAAGAAATCTGCCGCCAGACCCCCATTGAATCTGCCGGAGTGTGTGAGCAATTCAGGGACAAAGGTCCTCGCTAGCACGGCAAGCAATGGCGGCAGTTTGTTCCCGCAGACGAGCGAGCTAAACCCCCGAGTGTCTTGGCTCACACCGTCCCAAGATGATCAAGAGAAGAATATCGACCCTAGCTTCCCTGGCCTGCTGACATGAGGGTATGTCTGCAGAATATATTAATTGATGAAAATTGGGCTGTCTGCACTCTCAAAGTGCATGTTGTTGCCAAATGTATTTCATATGCTGTAAACCTAGTTCATAGTTGTTAATTTCCTTTAATGTCAAACAAACACATACCAATCGTTGGTTAGAAGGCGATCGTCCTCGCTTTACCCGTGTCGCTGGCTGTCGTGTTGTTTTCGTCGGTTTCGCTTGCATACGGTTCAAACCGATATGGCTCAATAGCTTCAGTTTCTTCTTCAATTTCGTTTTCGCTACCTGCCTCCACACTACAACCATCCGTTTCAATACATTCGTAATCTGTTGAATCGCTTAAGCCGCTGAAATCCGAGTCTGAATCCGAGCTAATGTCGCTATAGCTTGCTGTTCTTTCCGCCATGTTTGTTTGTGTTGGCTTCACTATGTGACGTCACAGGAAAATGGACGGGTGTATATAACGATGGTTAAAATCAGGCACTTTGAAGCTTTTTTTAGGGCTATTGCGTGATGGGTAAAATTTTGAAAAAAAACTTCGAAAAATGTAATAAGCCACTGGGAACTGATTTTTAAGGGTTTTAACAATTCTGAAATTGTGATAATGTTCCCCTTTAACAACCCACATTCCTCTCATGCAAGATCCACCCAGGAAGCGTGCAATATGAATCCCTTCCTAACTACAACTTTTAAAAATCTGTCAAACCCGGACTGCATTAAGTGCCCGGAATGTTAAATAAGCTGACATAATTTCTGCACGACCGCTGCAAAGGAGCGCAAGTGACAGCCGTGGTGTGTGGGTGCCATGGTGCCAAAAAAAATAACAAACAAAACAATAATAACAATGAAAATAGATAAATATTCATTATGTTTAATATGTTCATATGTTTTGAATTATATTTCAAATAAAAACTTGAATAAATAAAATCTGTGTAATATTTGAATATGTTTGTTTTTTTATTCATTCAAGGTAAAAAACAAAGCAAAAAAAAAAAAAACGTATGTAAAAACATAAGTAAAAACCTATAGCTGCCCCTTATTAACACAGTTAAAACATTTGTTGTTCAACTCAGAAGACTTCATGGGCTAAACTATACTGGGATATGAGTTTTGATTCACATCGCCCAGCCCTACACTCGTGTTAGTGACAGTGCTAGCACAGTTTAGGGATGTTCTCTCTGTTTTAACTGAGAGAACATCAGTAGGCCTTATGACGGCATTGTGTTTATATGTATGAATGCACATGTGTACCTTGTTTGAGTGTTAATATTTAAATTGTGATATTTGAGACATTTCATATTGCTATTAATTTGTTTCTGTGCTACAAACAATTGTCTGGAGATCAGGGGCTTGGCTTAAATGAACCACCTGTTCAGGGATGTCCTAGGGTTATGACATCACATGGAGTGGGGGGTGGCCTAAACCGGAAGTCGCCATTTTTGCATTTATTTATTTTTTTAAGAAATCCGCCATTTTATTTGTAGTCCAGAAGGCTCTGTTGAAAGTCCATAGTCCCTAGGGGAAATAATTCACAAACTTTATAAAATCATTAAACCAATAATCCAAATTTGTTTAAAAACAATAATTTAAACAAAACTACAGTATTATAATTGTAGCATGGTAAATATGTAATATACTATATACATATATATATATATATAGATATATATATATCTAAAAATCACCTACTGTAGGGGTCATATGTCATTATGATATATGAACTGCAGATAAAATGGCGGATTTCTTAAAAAGCCTACAAGTAGACAAAAATCCGGCCACCAGCTTGCCACCCATTGGCTGACTCCTGTTCCCAGAGTGCATTAATTACAGCTATAATAAATTGTCCGTTTTTCGGTTAATTTGGGGGCTAATGCCTTACGTTTTAATTGCAACAAATATATTACCTGCTTGTTTGGAACATTTACTTTCAATTAAGGCTGCAGCTAACGATTATTTTTCTATCGATTAATCTATAGATTATTTTTTTTCGATTAATCGGTTAATCTATAGATTATTTTTTCGATTAATCTATAGATTATTTTTCCTTTTACCGATTATTTTTTTATTTAAAATGAAGATGAAAAAATAAATGTAGGCCAGTTTTTTCAAAAGGCATGACTTTTATTTACAAAAAAAAAAAGTATGGCCACTCAGTCAACATTGACAACAACATGACAAAATATTCTGTAACAATGTAAACATTTAAAACTTTTAACATTTAACACAATTAAAAGTAGCTTATTTGCTTTTTAATGTGCAAATATAAAAGTAAACATCCAGTGCAAATCTTAATATTCTGCAATAGTATAAGCATTTCTAAAGTAAAAGTATTGCTTATTTTGCTTTAAAATGTGCAAAAATAAAGATAAACATCCAATACAAAAAAGTGCAAAACGAAATATTCTGTAACAGTGTAAACATTTCAACAAAAGTAAAAGTATTGCTTATTTTGCTTAATAACACAACAATGATAGTATGATTAAAGTGAAAGTTAATTGTTCGTTTGTACATAGTATATGTAACTGTTAATGTTGTAAAAGGTATTTGCACAACTAATTAACGTTAGCGTTAAAGAGGAGCGCGTCTTTGTAAACACTGAACAGGCACGCCAAACGCGCCTCTCAGAGCGAAACACTGTTTTAGTTTATAAATTTACAGCGCAGATACAAATGACACAGTCATGTTTTTGTGTAATGATGACAACGTATACTCACACGGACGATTGACTAGTTGATGGTGATGGCAAGAACGCTGTCGGGTGTTTTCTTTTCAAATGTTCGTTCATAGCCGTTGTGCTGCTATAATAGGCCATTTCCGCTCGACACAGTGTGCATACAACAACTGCCAAGTGTTTTGCTTTTTTCGCTGGGCTTATCCCACACTTGAAGGGATGTACCAATGCTGAATGTGGCTTCTGGATTTCACTCAAAAGACCAGACAGACTGTAGTTACTTTTTCCTTTTATTTTCCTTTAGTTTGCAACAGTTTTTCCAACGAAGAAACAGCTTCTTTTTTCTTCTTTAGTCTTTTTAGCAGTCTTTAGCAGTGTTAGTAGACTTTAGTTTCTTTAGCTGTCATTAGCTGTCTTTAGTAGCCTTTAGTAGCGTTTAGTAGCCTTTAGTAGCCTTTAGCTTCTTTAGTAGGTGAAAAACCTTTAAGGACAAAACACCACAAGATTAACATGCTGTAAAAAATCAATCAATTATCAATCCCATAATTTACAATTATTAATTAAGCTATCAAACTCTTAACCATTAAACAAGTGCAAGAAAATGGACACATCTTTTCCCTTTAAGTTAAAACAGATTTTAAATAAAGTGTCTCAACATAAATGTACCAAGATACATATAAAATACATTTAAACCCAGAAACACAATAGATAAATGCAACAGAAAACCCAATATGCAAATACATAAATACCTAACCAATTAACCACCTATTTAGATACATATTTAAAATCCATATTCAATATAAATATATTATTAATTTAGCAGTGAAACACTCAATCTTAAACGCTGTCTACTGGTAGAAAAATGCCCCTTTTTCTATGCCCTCACCAGCAGCCAATGATCCAACACAGTTAAATCCAACACTTGAAGTTGAGCGACTTCACCCTCCTGATGAAGCAAACTGCTCCAACATTTATCAAACTAAGCAAACAATATCAACACTAAACAACAGTTACTTAACACACTGTGTGTATTTAGCCTCCAGACTAAGCACGCTACATGCACACAACCCCACCCCCCAATCTCACCAGCGCAACAGGTGCGTCACACCCACAAAGAGAAATATTAAATCTTACATACTTTTGGCACAACTCTTGGTCATCTGTAATGAACTAAACCTTTTTCCACTCTGCGCTGGCGTCTTTTGTACTCCTTGATTTGACAAAGCTGTCTAATTACTGGGCTCGCGCACCAGCAGATGAGACGGGAGCGCGCCGCGTTATACCTGCGCGTGAACGTAAACTGATCGGCTCTGATTTTATAAGACGACTGGCCGAAATAATGCCGAATGATGTACATTTCCTGGGGTTGCCGATGTGAATAGGGATGCGGATGTGCTCTAAGATAAAATATAATTTCATTAAGTGGGGTTTGGCTGGTTGCTAAGCAGCCACGGTTGCGAGCTCGCGCGTCAGCTGACGAGACAGCTGTTCGCCGCTACAACATTATTAGGCCGTTTATTGAAATACTCCCACACTTTTGACGACTTTTGGCGTGCTTTTTTTCCCTCGCTCGCACCGCTCGCATCATCTGCTTTGCGCTCCGCCATGACGGCAGTGTGACGTAAATATGCGACGCGTCGACGCATAAAAACGGCGTCGACGTATTTACGTAACCGATGACGTCGACTACGTCGACGCGTCGTTTCAGCCTTACTTTCAATCATACTCACTTAGAAGGAGAAACAAAGTTGAATACACTTTTAAGAAGCACTAAACATTTTATACCGTGAGTCAAGCTGGTGTGTGAGATAGTTAAAGGGGAACTGCACTTTTTAGGGAATTAAGCCTTTCGTTCACAATCATTATGAGAGACAAGAAGACAGAATGTTTTAGTTTGTTTCGCTTACTAATATATAAATATCGGCTCATTCTTGGGGGCTAGTAATGCAGCTAATGGGAGCAATAATTTCTACCTCTAAACCATTTTAAAAATGCATTCAAATACCGCCAACAATACTTCATTTACGTTCCATAACCTGTAGCCACATTGTTAATGTAAGAGTGATCACAGAAGAACTCGTCTATCTTAGTAACTACGGCAAGAGATAAGCTCGCTTCTACAATGACACGAAACATGTTTTCGTTTGTAATGCGATCGGACAATAACCTGTACTGACTGAAATAATTGCCACACAAACTGCAACAGTCAAAATGCCTACCCTTGCTTTACTTAATCTACTCTGATTTGGTTAAGAACATACTGACTTTGGTAGTACAAACACCTTGAATTTGCCATAAATCTACCAGGACTGAGGCCTAAAGATTAGGAGGAGTTGTGCCAAAGCTAATGTCATGATGTTCTTCTCTAGACCACAAACTATTACAGATTTGAAGCAAGACCTCTGCTGGTTCCACCCAAACGGCATGTTTCGCCTCAGTTGCTTCAAGACACAAGCACCAATCACCTTCATACAATCGAAAAAAATCCTAATCATCAATTATTCAATGAATCACTTGGTATGCCAGTACCTAATTCACAAATTAAATGATTAACACGTATTTTGTGTAAAGACAAGCAATTTGTGTTCAAACTCAAAAGCGGAAAAACAAGTGGAATCATCATTACTGCCAATTAATTGTTTTGAATAAGTCTGATGATGTAAGAGAGCCCTTTTATTAAATGCAATAATTACTATTACTAATTACATTTTCAATGAAGTCCCTATCACAATGCTTTAATTAACAACATTTGTATTAATAGTGTTGATCCTTGTATTTTGTTATGTATTATTTGTGTGGCTATGACACTGATACAGTTAAAACATATGTGTCTTTAAGGTCCAGTATATATTCCACATTTCCAGAGTATATTTGACACACTATCATATTTTTACTACTAACATTTACATGTATCTGTGAGTGCCTGGCGACTAATGCAGGGTGTACTGTACCCTTTGTCCTAAGTTAGCTGGAATAGGCTCTAATGTAGGGAATGGATACATAATTCAAATTGATTAATCATATTTTAGACTTTTTGCAGCAGTGTTTGAATCTAACCACCTTTGGGTTGTCTAGAACAGTGTTTTTCAACCTTTTTTGAGCCAAGGCACAATTTTTGCGTTGACAAAAATCCGGAGGCACACCACCAGCAGAAATCATTAAAAAAGAAAACTCAGTTGACAGTAAAAAGTCGTCGCAATTGTCGGATATGACTTTAAACCGTAACCAAGCATGCATCACTATAGCTCTTGTCTCAAAGTAGGTGTACTGTCACCACCTGCCACATCACCCCCTGACTTATTTGGACTTTTTTGCTGTTTTCCTGTGTGTAGTGTTTTAGTTCTTGTCTTGCGCTCCTATTTTGGTGGCTTTTTGTCTTTTTTTTGGTATTTTCCTGTAGCAGTTTCATGTCTTCCTTTGAGCGATATTCCCCGCATCTACTTTTGTTTTAGCACTCAAGAATATTTCAGTTGTTTTCATCCTTCTTCGTGGGGACATTGTAGATTGTCATGTCATGTTCGGATGTACATTGTGGACGCCGTCTCTGCTCCGCAGTAAGTCTTTGCTGTCGTCCAGCATTCTGTTTTTGTTTACTTTGTAGCCAGTTCAGTTGAAGTTTCGTTCTGCATAGCCTTCCCTAACCTTCAATGCCTTTTCTTAGAGGCACTCACCTTTTGTTTATTTTTGGTTTAAGCATTAGACACCTTTTTACCTGCACGCTGCCTCCCGTTGTTTGCAACATCTACAAAGCAATTAGCTACCGGCTGCCACCTACTGATATGGAAGAGTATTACATGGTTACTCTGCCGAGCTCACATCATTTGCAGACTATAATTACTGGTTTGCAAAAAAATATTTTTAACCCAAATAGGTGAAATTACATAATCTCCCACGGCACACCAGACCGTATCTCACGGCACACTAGTGTGCCGCAGCAAGACCTCTGCTGGTTCCACCCAAACGGCATGTTTCGCCTCAGTTGCTTCAAGACACAAGCACCAATCACCTTCATACAATCGAAAAAAATCCTAATCATCAATTATTCAATGAATCACTTGGTATGCCAGTACCTAATTCACAAATTAAATGATTAACACGTATTTTGTGTAAAGACAAGCAATTTGTGTTCAAACTCAAAAGCGGAAAAACAAGTGGAATCATCATTACTGCCAGCACAGTGGTTGAAAAACACTGGTCTAGAATACTTTCAAGAGTAGAATGGGAATTGAGTAATTAGAATGTATTTTATCTATGTACTCGCACCTACAAAAACTCATAACACCTAGCTAACCTTCACCCAAAGTGGACGTTCAAATGACAGTGAATGAATGCGTGAATGCCAAGCATCATGTTTGGAGGAAACCAGGCACTGGTCATCAATAGGCAAATATTATTCCTACATTGAAGCATGGTGGTGGCAGCATCATGCAGTGGGGATGTTTTTCAGCGGCAGGAACTGGGAGACTAGTCAGGATAGAGGGAAATATGAATGCAGCAATGCACAGAGACATCCTGGATAAACAACAACACTTCCTATCCAACCTGATGAATTTTGATAGGTGCTGCAAAAAGGAATTGGCAAAGAGGAATGGGCGAAACTGCCCAAAGATAAGTGTGCTGCGTGTTTGGCATCGTATTAGGACCGAGCGATATATCGATATACTCGATATATCGCGGGTTAGTCTCTGTGCAATATAGAAAATGACTATATCGTGATATTCGAGTATACGTTCTCACGCAGTTGCTTCTACCTGCGGGGCATTAAACTGCATGCGTTTCTCACTCTTTCCTGTCTCTCCTTCTCACAGAGACTTTAAAACAAGCGCACCTTCTTACATACGTCACATACTGTCACGTGAGCAACGTCACACGCTCCCGCAGAGCAGACAGGTAGCGACATGGTAACGTTAGCTGTGATGCTAACAGCTAACAGTGTGTTTTGAGTGGTAATACGAGAGAAAGAAGGTGCAAATCTGGTAACAAATGGAGAAATAATTAATTCCCAAGAAAAACAGCACGGGGTCCATCGTCTGACGGTGGTTTGGCTTCAAGCGGGAATATGTCTTTACATGTCAACATCTCCGTTCGGTGCCACACCAACTAAATGCTGAAGCAACTATTTCCACATCAACACCGTAGGACATATACTATTTGATATGCAGCTCATTTTTATGTGACACTTATTGAAATATCTTGTGTGTCATCATGCACAAAAGTGCACTTATAGCTTGTTTTAAAATGTCTCTGACAATCTTGCACTTTCCGTTTTGGAGATGACATGAATGTTTGTGCCACTGCTTAATAACTGTTTAATAAATACACTTTTGCTAAATTGACTTAGTTGTGATTTCCCTCTCTGCATGAACGTTTAAAATGAGCAAATATTAATGCAGTATGAAGAAGAATGTTTTAATGTAGACACAAAGAATCATCATACTGCTGTGATTACCGTATTTTTCGGACTATAAGTCGCAGATTTTTTCATAGTTTGGCCGGGCTCCAGTGCGACTTATATATGTTTTTTTTTCCTTCTTTATTATGCATTTTCAGCAGGTGCGACTTATACTCCGGTGCGACTTATACTCCGAAAAATACGGTATATGTGTCAAGTGTTCATTCAAGGCTAAGACAAAATATCGAGATATATATCGTGTATCGCGATATGGCCTAAAAAATATCGAGATATTAAAAAAAGGCCATATCGCCCAGCCCTACATCGTATACAAAAAGACTTGAGGCTGTAATTGCTGCCAAAAGTTGCATCAACTAAGTATTGAGCAGAGGCTGTGAAAACTTATCAACATGTCATTTTGTTTTTAATTCTTTTTGTTAAATTTGCAATAAAAAAAACAAAAAACTTTTCATTATGGGGTATTGTCTGTAGAATTTTGAGAACAAAAAAGAATGTATTCCATTTTGGAAAATGTGGGGAAAAAGTGAAGCTTTCTGGATGCACTGTATATTCATTGGGAAAGACTTCAAAACCCTGCTGCTATTTCACAAATGTTATAAGGGCATTGCATTATGATGTTGAGTCTGAAATAAAAGGTGTGATGGATTAGTCACATATGTCCCCACTAGTCTGCTTTGTAATCCAACCATCTGAGATAAACACAGGACCAGGTGAGGTAGCACTGCTGTTTGAGGCGCCACACAGATCTCCAATACCCTTTGGGCCGCCAGAATGGAGTCCTGGCGTCCTTTTTTTGTGTGTGTAATAATGGCAAAGTATTTGTTTTTCTACCTTGAACATACTTTTGAAAGCAATACTAATATTTGATGTTCCGTGTACTTCTGTTGGTATCTAAACAGTAGGCTTGCCCAGTCATTCTGACATCAGTAACACAGCAATATCTCTAAACACTTGCATTCTGTTCACATGGGTTGAAAGTAGACTATTCTATTCTTAATCCCAATTACATGTTAGAGAGCACAGTCTGAGTATGGAGTCACACCCATACAAGCGTCACACGTTACTTGTAAATCTTCATCATTTTTATTCCTCTTACACTTTGAACAGAGCAAGATTTCCAAGTGTTCTATGACGCAATATTCTAAATACAAATATAACTTGTTTTTTTTTTGGTCTTCAGGAAGTGTCTTTCTAATTCCAAGTACGAACAGACGTTAGACCAAATTGTAATGATCCACTTTAGAAAGAAATAAGTGTTTAATTAAAGGACTAATACAAAAAACAGCATGTTTTAATTAAGACTGTCAAAGTTAATTCTTTATTGCATTAAATTATTACAACACATTATCAAATTTTGGGCTGTAATGATTACCGTATTTTTCAGAGTATAAGTCGCACCGGAGTATAAGTCGCACCTGCCGAAAACGCATAATAAAGAAGGAAAAAAACATATATAAGTCGCACTGGAGTATAAGTCACATTTTTGGGGGAAATTTATTTGATAAAAGCCAACACCAAGAATAGACATTTGAAAGGCAATTTAAAATAAATAAAGAATAGTGAACAACAGGCTGAATAAGTGTACGTTATATGACGCATAAATAACCAACTGAGAACGTGCCTTGTATGTTAACGTAACATATTATGGTAAGAGTCATTCAAATAACTATAACATATAGAACATGCTATACGTTTATCAAACAATCTGTCACTCCTAATCGCTAAATCCCATGAAATCTTATACGTCTAGTCTCTTACGTGAATGAGCTAAATAATATTATTTGATATTTTACGGTAATGTGTTAATCATTTCACACATAAGTCGCTCCTGAGTATAAGTCGCACCCCCAAACTATGAAAAAAACTGTGACTTATAGTCCGAAAAATGCGATAATCGATTTGATCAGAATTTTATTTTTCGATTTATATTCTGCTGCGTCTAAGTGTTAAATGAACAGTAATAAACAGTTATGAAATCCAAGCCAGCGCTCAGAACTTTAAATATGCGGACATAGTTTCCGCACGTCCGCAGCATTAAGCGCACTGAGTGGCGGCAAACAGCGGATATTTTTTAAATTTTTATATATTTTTAATGCAGTGATGTTAAAAGTGCATTTAAATGTTGATGTGCATTTAAAAGAAAAAACAAAATGGAAAAACAATAACAATTGTTGCTTGTTCAACTATTTTCCCTAAAATATGCATTAAGCCTATAACGTGTGTTTTAACTATTACTTAAAAAAATCGAACAAACTAATTAATAAATTACTCAATCACTAAAATAATTGATAGCTGCAGCCCTAATCACATTGATCATGTATAGACGCAAATTAATTACAACATTTATTTTGACCACATATGCTCCTTTACCTAAACCGCGCATACCTAAAGGGTCACACGTGTTATAGTAGGTCAGTGGTTAGGTCACTGCAATGCCAGTGCAAAGTTGAGTAGGGAGTGGTGCGCTAAGTGGCATATTTTGCTTCAAAATACACCTCGGTGAGATCTTAGATAAAACCAAGTTAATTTGCATATATTGCAGCGAATAATTCGCTTATCGTCAAAGCACAACAAGTTTAAATTCAATACAAACCAATAAATTTTTAGGCAGCCGTTAGCAAGAATGCTACGAGTACATCAACATCAAGCCGTGGACAAAAAAACGACGATGGCGGTGCATACGTGCTGCAATCCTGACAACAAAAGTCCCACATATACCGTGTTTTTCGGACTATAAGTCGCAGTTTTTTTCATAGTTTGGCCGGGGGTGCGACTTATACTCAGGAGCGACTTATGTGTGAAATTATTAACACATTACCGTAAAATATCAAATAATATTATTTAGCTCATTCACGTAAGAGACTAGACGTATAAGATTTCATGGGATTTAGCGATTAGGAGTGACAGATTGTTTGGTAAACGTATCGCATGTTCTATATGTTATAGTTATTTGAATGACTCTTACCATAATATGTTACGTTAACATACCAGGCACGTTCTCAGTTGCTTATTTATGCCTCATATAATTATTTATTTTAAATTGCCTTTCAAATGTCCATTCTTGGTGTTGGGTTTTATCAAATAAATTTCCCCCAAAAATGCGACTTATACGCCAGTGCGACTTATATATGTTTTTTCCTCCTTTATTATGCATTTTCGGCCGGTGCGACTTATACTCCGGAGCGACTTATACTCCGAAAAATACGGTAAGTAGATAAGTAAAGCAACACTTTCGTAGGAATTTTGGATAATCCCGATTAATCAAAATTCAAAAGTGTATAATCTGATTTTAAAAATGTATCATTTGACAACACTATTTTTTATTGAACTGTTACAATGCCAATGTATGCCAATGTAATTTCCCATAGTATTGTTGCCATCGATAACAGCACCTCTGCTGGTTAGAGCCTAGAACTGCACTCCATTTGGTGCAAATGTCTATAAAACGTGATTAATCGACATTTCCACACAATGGACAGAATTGTTTCTTAGTTAATGAATTAGTCAAGCACAATGCCATTTATGCGCTAGTCCTTGATTCCAAACAATGCATTATTTGAAATAATAATGGAATATTAGAGATGTCCGATAATATCGGCCTGCCGATATTATCGGCCGATAAATGCGTTAAAATGTAATATCGGAAATTATCGGTATCGGTTTTTGTATTATCGGTATCGGTTTTATTTTTTTGTTTTTTTTGGGGGTTTTTTTTTTATTCAATCAACATAAAAAACACAAGATACACTTACAATTAGTGCACCAATCCAAAAAACCTCCCTCCCCCATTTACACTCATTCACACAAAAGGGTTGTTTCTTTCTGTTATTAATATTCTGGTTCCTACATTATATATCAATATATATCAATACAGTCTGCAAGGGATACAGTCCGTAAGCACACATGATTGTGTGTGCTGCTGGTCCACTAATAGTACTAACCTTTAACAGTTAATTTTACTCGTTTTCATTAATTACTAGTTTCTATGTAACTGTTTTTATATTGTTTTACTTTCTTTTTTATTCAAGAAAATGTTTTTAATTTATTTATCTTATTTTATTAATTTTTTTTAAAAGTACCTTATCTTCACCATACCTGGTTGTCCAAATTAGGCATAATAATGTGTTAATTCCACGACTGTATATATCGGTATCAGTTGATATCGGTATCGGTAATTAAAGAGTTGGACAATAACGGAATATCGGATTACGGCAAAAAGCTATTATCGGACATCCCTATGGAATATTGCTGCTGATGTTAACACACGTTTAAATAAAGTAGATTATAAATGATCATTAAATCAAGTAAAAACATAACTGAGGAAGAAGAGCACACAAACAACACAGGGGTGTTAAAATACCAAAAACTAAATATTGTGCTTTATGCTTTTTTATATAGACAATATAAAATATGCAGAACATTTGGGGACATCTGTTTTAAATGTTTATTGCAAAAGTGAGCAATAAAGTGATACTGTGTGTGTGTGTGTGTGTGTGTGTGTGTGTGTGTGTGTGTGTGTGTGTGTGTGTGTGTGTGTGTGTGTGTGTGTGTGTGTGTGTGTGTGTGTGTGTGTGTGTGTCATTGTGAAGGAATGCTGCCAACGTCGGTTTCAGTGTCTCTCACCTACAGTGAGGACACGAAGAAAAAACCTGAAAGGTACATTCATTTTCAGAAGTGAAAAAAAAGAATATCGAGCTCATTACGTAAAAAACAGGTTTTGATATGTTATGGCATGAATGTTTTTCAATACATTTTTCACACATGAACTCACAACGTGCAAAAGAATGTGCACACCCAGGGAACAGATACTTTAGGCAGAAACGTTAACAAAAAGAAGAAGAAGAAAAAAAAAGTATTTCACAAGTAAATGAGGTATGTTCTTTCGAGTATTTGCTTAAAACTGGTATTTTCCATTACAGTGCGGTGAGGCGGTGTCAGCGAGGCAGTGACAAACCTCCAGAAAATAACTGTAACTGAGTTCAAATATATCTGGTGGTATAGGGAATATTACAAAAAAGCAGAATAAATGCAATAAAACACAACTTCAAAACATGTAAGGAGTGTCTGTGCAAATAACTTGAATGTTTGCACTTAATTCAAGTGAAATGAAGCGGAAAGCCAGAGAGAGGATCATGCCCTAACCTTCTTTTTCCCCCCACTTTTTCATGGAATGCTTTGCAGCTGTTTTTATAAGGTGATATTTTCCACAAGGCACACTTAGTAAAACACACAGTAAGGCAGTAAACACAATCAGGAGCCAAGTGATTCGCTAAAGCCATGTCAGAACATGTGAACAAGCCAAGGTTCTGGAGAAAAGTGCATATTTTGATTCTTGTGATAAAAAGGCAATCAAATGGAGCTAAAATATGTTAACTGTTGACTGACTGAATGTTGACGGCCCGCTTTGATAATTGTGTGTTTTACCAAGTAATGCAAGGTGCATTGGTCATTCACGCCCACAGACTTAACATTTCAACGTAGAATAAATAAACATAAAAAGTGCAGGAAAGATGATATATATATTGTACCTTAAAAATGCTATATATTTCTCATTCTACACAATACCGTAAGAAAAGTCTTGTTTATTGAGTAATTTGGTAAGTTTGTCTTTTTTTTCATAGCCACAAAACAAATGTTTTATGGTTACAAATAATTTCTTTACAATAGTTATATTTAGGGGTGTTCTGATTAGGGTTTTATGCTGCCAATGTGATACCGATTATCTATGACTATGTTTACACTGCAGGCCAATGTCGCCCAAATCTGATTTTATTTAAATCTGATTTTTTTGCCAAGTAAAATGTGATTTTATCAGACTCCAGTGTGAACGCGCACAGGCCCCAATGTGGCCTTGCTTGCACACTTCGATAAAGTGAAAACAAAGAAAGTTGACCAGGAGGAAGTCGCTAGAACTACAAAATAAAATACAAGTTGCAACACCTAAAAATGAGTGGGCTTTTTCACATGAAAATAAATTAAAGTAATATAATGTTTGAATGGATGGTTGTTGTTTTTTTTGATTGAAACTTGTATTAGTAGATTGCACAATACAGTACATATTCCGTACAATTGCCCACTAAATGGTAACACCCGAATAAGTTTTCCAACTTGTTTAAGTCGGGGTCCACGTTAATCAATTCATGGTACAAATATATACTATCAGCATAATACAGTTATCACACAAGTTAATCATCAGAGTATATACATTGAATTATTTACAATCTGGGGGGTGGGATGTGGAGGGGTTGGGGGGGTGGGGAGAGGTAGGTTAGGTTGGGTTGCTATCAGCATATTTCAGTCATCAACAATTGTATCATCTGAGAAATGGACATTGTAACAGTGTAGGTCTCACTTCGTAGTATATGTACAGCGAGCGGTGAACATAGTGAGCTCAGAAAGCATAAGAACAAGTATATACATTAGATTATTTACAATCCGGGGAGGTGGGATGTGGTGGGGGGAGGGGGTTAGGCTAGGGTTGTAGCTGCCTGGAGGTGTTCTTTTAGTGCGGTTTTAAAGGAGGATAGAGATGCACTTTCTTTTACACCTGTTTGGAGTACGTAGTGTAATATACTTGGGAGGGTTCTATATAATCTTTTAATGGCTGATAAGTACAGGATATACGTGAGCTATATTTTCAACTCACATGTAAGCAAATGCGCCACAGCAATTCCGGTCCTTCAACAATCGCTATTTCTTCGGAATCAAAATATATATTCATATATTACATATAGCCTTTTATTTGCACACTATTGACAAGTGATGCACCGAAAATTCGGTCGTCTTAAAATAGACTTTGCACACCGAAACCGGATGTTGTGATGAATGATCTATTTCCGCTGGCGACTGCGTCTTTTCCTGTGCACACGAGTGATAAAGCTCGCCTAAAGCTGACAAAAAAAAAATCCCATTCA
The DNA here is from genome assembly GCF_033978685.3 of Nerophis lumbriciformis. Taxonomy (NCBI): domain Eukaryota; kingdom Metazoa; phylum Chordata; class Actinopteri; order Syngnathiformes; family Syngnathidae; genus Nerophis; species Nerophis lumbriciformis. Next base: position 19,083,663 of record NC_084548.2, read on the forward strand.
GGTCGCATTCAGGTCTCATTGCGTTTAGACTGAAGTCACATTTGAAAAGATCAGATTGCAATCAAATTCAGGACTACCGGTACCTCCTGATGTGACCTGAATCTGATGTGAAAAGATCAGATTTGAAGATCTGGGTCACTTGAGAGCAAAAAAAAATATCAGATTTGGTGTGCAGTGTAAACAGGGCCTATAAATGACATCAGTCAATACCGATCAACTGTGTTAACTGTAAATTGTAATTCCAATTATAGTCATCAGAAAAACAGGACATCAAAACAGGCCAATAATATCAACGTAATATTTAAACCAGTACCTTAGTCTCTTTTATTACGTACAATTATTTGGGCAAACCAAAAAAACTACTATGTACTACCGTATTTTTCGGACTATAAGTCGCAGTTTTTTTCATAGTTTGGCCGGGCTCCAGTGCGACTTATATATGTTTTTTTCCTTCTTTATTATGCATTTTCGGCAGGTGCAACTTATACTCCGGTGCGACTTATACTCCGAAAAATACGGTACTTTACTTTATTTAAACTACGCTAAGAAGACGGAAATGCTGATTATCGGTCCTGCTAGACACCGACACCTATTTATTAATACCGCCATAACATTTGACAAGAAAACAATTACTGTATTTTTCGGAATATAAGTCGCACCGGAGTACAAGTCGCACCTGCCGAAAATGCATAATAAAGAAGGAAAAAAACATATATAAGTCGCACTGGAGCCCGGCCAAACTATGAAAAAAAACTGCGACTTTTAGTCCGAAAAATACGGTACACAAGGCGACTCGGTAAAGAATCTGGGTATTATCCTCAACCCAACTCTCTTGTTTGAGTCACACAACAAGAGTGTTACTAAAACGGCCTTCTTTCATTTCTGTAATATCGCTAAAATTCGTTCCATTTTGTCCACTAGCGACGCTGAGATCATTATTCATGCGTTCGTTACGTCTTGTCTCGATTACTGTAACGTATTATTTTCAGGTCTCCCTATGTCTAGCATTAAAAGATTACAGTTGGTACAAAATGCGGCTGCTAGACTTTTGACAAGAACAAGAAAGTTTGCTCATATTACGCCTATACTGGCTCACCTGCACTGGCTTCCTGTGCACTTAAGATGTGACTTTAAGGTTTTACTACTTACGTATAAAATACTACACGGTCTAGCTCCATCCTATCTTGCCGAATGTATTGTACCATATGTCCCGGCAAGAAATCTGCGTTCAAAGAACTCCGGCTTACTAGTGATTCCCAGAGCCCAAAAAAAGTCTGCGGGCTATAGAGCGTTTTCTATTCGGGCTCCAGTACTCTGGAATGCCCTTCCGGTAACAGTTAGAGATGCTACTTCAGTAGAAGCATTTAAGTCCCATCTTAAAACTCATTTGTATACTCTAGCCTTTAAATAGACCCCCTTTTAGACCAGTTGATCTGCCGTTTCTTTTCTGCTCTGCCCTCCTCTCCTTCATGGAGGGGGGGGGGGGGTGCACAGGTTCAGTGGCCATGGATGAAGTGCTGGCTGTCCAGAGTCGGGACCCGGGGTGGACCGCTCGCCTGTGCATCGGTTGGGGACACCTCTGCTCTGCTGACCCGTCTCCGCTCAAGATGGTCTCCTGCTGGCCCCACTATGGACTGGACTCTCACTATTATGTTAGATCCACTATGGACTAGACTCTCACAATATTATGCTAGATACACTCGACGTCCATTGCACCGGTCGCTCAGGGGGGGTCCCCACATCTGCGGTCACCTCCAAGGTTTGCCATTGTCCCATTGGGTTGAGTTTTTCCTCGCCGAGGATGTCGTTGTGGCTTGTGCAGCCCTTTGAGACTATATAAGCAAACATTGATTGATTGATTGATTGACTTGTTTTAATCCTTGTTTTTTCCCCATCACAGTCATCCTGTGCCTTAGGACTCATTCACAGCATTTGTAAATGAACAAACATAAACAAAAATGAGAAAAAAAACTGATTTTGTCAAAATGTAAGTATTGATCTAAACTAGGATTGTACCGATACCAATATTTTGGTACCGATACCGATACTAAAATGTATTCAGATACTTTTTGATACTTTTCTAAATGAAGGGGACCACAAAAAATTGCATTATTGGTAAAAAAAATCTTACGAAACATTAGACGTACATTTCTAATAGCAATCGAAGAACAATTTTACTCTTAAATAAAATAGTGATTATACTACACAATTTGTCTTTTAGTCATAAGTAAGGAAATAAAGACTCCTAATTTGTCTGCTGATGTATGCAGTAACATATTGTGTAATTTCTAATTCTATTATTTTGTCTAAATTATGAGGGACAAGCGGTAGAAAATGGATTATTAATCTACTTGTTCATTTACTGTTAATATCTGCTTATTTTTTGTTTTAACATGTTCTATCTACACTTCTGTTGAAATGTAATAAGCACTTTTTCTTCTGTTGTTTGGATGCTTTACATTTTGGGTGATACCAGAAATTTGGGTATCAATCCAATACCAAGTAGTTACAGGATCATACATTGGTCATATTCAAAGTCTTTGTGTGTCCAAGGACATATTTCCTGAGTTTATAAACATATTGTAAATTTTTTTTTAAATATTGATGTAATCATTGTAGTATCGACTAGATATGTGCCTGTTAATGTGCAAGGCGTGTTCATAAGGAGCCTCTTGGAGAAGTGGCTGACAAGTTAGCAAGTGTCGCTTGCATCGCTGACAGTGACGTCATCACCCTCATTGTTTACTGAAGCAGCGATGCTGACTGTGCGTTATGATAAACGATAGACTTATCAGATTTATTGTTTTATTATCTACAGCAGGGGTGTCAAAAGTGTGGCCCGGAGGCCATTTGCGGCCTGCAGCTAATGTTTTAAAGGCCCACGGCACATTGTAAAAATACTATTAAAATAAACAAAAACATAACAAAAGTGTAATAAAAAAAAGCTAACAGGTGAAATATAATTTAGAAAAAGTTGCAATGTTGACTAATAAAACAAAGTTGTTTTTTTTATTTAAAACTGTCATTGCTCAAAACATAATATTGAATCAAAATCAGTGTTTTTATGAATTATTGACCTATCCAAGGCTCAGATTACTTCACATCATATATTCCACTTTGAAAAATATTTTTTTTGTGGAAGGTTTTGCATATTTTGTGTGTTTGCCATAAAAAACATAGTTTTCTTTGAAAAAAAAGGGCAGAAAACAAACAAACAAAAAAAAAAACATAAAAAAACAACAACTTAGAATTGAGGGATAAATCTGAAGTTGATGTAGACTCTATAGAGATTTAAGCGATAAATAAATATTGTATGTATGCCCTGGCACACCATTATCATCATTTCATGACCGAAGCAAAACACTTTTTACACTTTTATACTGAAATAAATACACCTACAACGTATTAAATAAAAATAAAATAAAAACTACTGGCAGCGGTAAATTTTAGATCCATGAAGGAAAAAGAAAGTGAATGAATGTTTATAACTGAATACATTTACATATGCATAAAAATGTGTTTTCTTTTGTATTATTATTTTTAATGAATTAAGTAACGTTTATGACAACCTTTTTCCAAAACACAATATAGAATGTGAGATATAACAAGATAATGCATACATTTATCTTTTGTTTTCAAAACTGTTACAAAAAAGTGGAATCCCAAAAATGTACTGTGGGACCCCATTTTTATGACTTGATGGGGTCCCTGGGACACCGTTTGAAAATTCCTAGTGCCAACACTGTTATATGATATATATGTATTATTTGTGTATCTATTTTTACTAGTGTTGTCAAATTATATTTTTTTTAATCAGATAAAGCACACTTTTGAATTTGGATTAATCATGATTACCAATTACAGGTTATTACTTGGTTGTATAATTTAAATTAACTTAGAAAAATATTTGGAAACAAAATGTTATTGTCAGAACATTGTTTGATGTTTTACTTGAATGTACATCATGTATTTGCTCAAAACCTGATGACGGTTTTAGATAGAAGTCGCGTCAGGGTGTATTTTGATGTGAAATTTCGCAGCAAGCAAATCAGTCGTAGTCTTCTCATTCATATTTGCACTGATGTATGCATTGACTTGATCACTAACCGTATAACAACACACGCTTCCTTTCATGGTTAAGGTAAAAGAGCATGTACGGCCAAAATAAAGTGCGAGATCATCTGTATGTATACATGAATTTATTTGTCATTGATCACGAGTTAACTTGTTGTTTTTGACAGCCCTAATTTTAACACATTGTAATAAATTAATTGTATTACAAAATGCTAATAATGTATACTTTACACTAATGTAAAATTTCTGATAGGGTTGCAAAATTCCGGGAATATTCAAAGTTGGAAACTTTCCATGGGAATTAACGGGAATTAATGGGAAAATAATGGGAAAAAACATTGAATGCAACATGCAAGATCTTGCATCGTGATTATTAGCTAAAACAATCTGATTTAATGCAAATTCAGTTGAATTTCAACCCTGCACAGTGCATTCTTCCATCACATGCACAGATAATTCCCAGCATGCTACACACTACAGCAGGGCTATTGAGGCCACACTAGTATTTGAGCCTAAGGACTTCATCCAGTCAGGTAAGTTTTGATGATATTACTGGGGTAAATATATTTGATCTATGGCAGTGGTTCTCAACCTTTTTTCAGTGATGAACCCCCTGTGAATTTTTTTTTAATTCAAGTACCCCCTAATCAGAGCAAAGCATTTTTAGTTGAACAAAACAGATAAAGAAGTAAAATACAGCACTATGTCATCAGTTTCTGATTAATTAAATTGTATAACGGTGCAAAATATTGCTCATTTGTAGTGGTCTTTCTTGAACTATTTGGAAAAAAAGATATAAAAATAACAAAAAAATTGTTGAAAAATAAACAAGTGATTCAATTATAAATAAAGATTTCTACACATAGAAGTAATCATCAACTTAAAGTGCCCTCTTTGGGGATTGTAAAAGAGATCCATCTGGATTAATTCTAAACATTTCTTCACAAAAAAAGAAATCTTTAACATCAATATTTAACTTAACGTGGTAGAGGAGTTTGCGTGTCCCAATGATCCTAGGAGCTATGTTGTCCGGGGCCTTTATGCACCCTGGTAGGGTCTCCCAAGACAAACTGGTCCCAGGTGAGGGATCAGACAAAGAGCAGCTCGAAGACCTCCATGAAAAATAAAAATCAAGGACCCAGATTTCCCTCGCCCGGACGCGGGTCACCGGGGCCCCCCTCTGGAGCCAGGCCCGGAGGTGATGCACGATGGCGAGCGCCTGGTGGCCGGGCCTGTCTCCATGGGGCCCGGCCGGGCACAGCCCGAAGAGGCAACGTGGGTCCCCCCTCCAATGGGCTCACCACCCATAGCAGGGGTCATAGAGGTCGGGTGCGATGTGAGCTGGGCGGCAGCCGAAGGCAGGGCACTTGGCGGTCTGATCCTCGGCTACAGAAGCTAGCTCTTGGGACGTGGAACGTCACCTCGCTGGGGGGGGAAGGAGCCTGAGCTAGTGCGCGAGGTGGAGAAGTTCCGGCTAGATATAGTCGGACTCACTTCGACGCACAGCAAGGGCTCTGGAACCAGTTCTCTCGAGAGGGGCTGGACTCTCTTCCACTCTGGCGTTGCCGGCAGTGAGAGGCGACGGGCTGGGGTGGCAATTCTTGTTTCCCCCCGGCTCAGAGCCTGCACGTTGGAGTTCAACCCGGTGGACGAGAGGGTAGCTTCCCTCCGCCTTCGGGTGGGGGAACGGGTCCTGACTGTGGTTTGCGCTTACGCGCCAAACCGCAGCTCAGAGTACCCACCCTTTTTGGATTCACTCGAGGGAGTACTTGAGAGTGCTCCCCCGGGTGATTCCCTCGTTCTACTGGGGGACTTCAATGCTCATGTTGGCAGCGACAGTGAAACCTGGAGAGGCGTGATTGGGAAGAATGGCTGCCCGGATCTGAACCCGAGCGGTGTTTTGTTATTGGACTTTTGTGCCCGTCACAGATTGTCCATAACGAACACCATGTTCAAACATAAGGGTGTCCATATGTGCACTTGGCACCAGGACACCCTAGGCCGCAGTTCCATGATCGACTTTGTAGTTGTGTCATCGGATTTGCGGCCTCATGTTTTGGACACTCGGGTGAAGAGAGGGGCGGAGCTTTCTACCGATCACCACCTGGTGGTGAGTTGGCTGCGATGGTGGGGGAGGATGCCGGACAGACCTGGCAGGCCCAAACGCATTGTGAGGGTTTGCTGGGAACGTCTGGCAGAGTCTCCTGTCAGAGAGAGTTTCAATTCCCACCTCCGGAAGAACTTTGAACATGTCACGAGGGAGGTGCTGGGCATTGAGTCCGAATGGACCATGTTCGGCGCCTCTATTGTCGAGGCGGCTGATTGGAGCTGTGGCCGCAAGGTAGTTGGTGCTTGTCGTGGCGGTAATCCTAGAACCCGTTGGTGGACACCGGCGGTGAGGGATGCCGTCAAGCTGAAGAAGGAGTCCTATCGGGTTCTTTTGGCTCATAGGACTCCTGAGGCAGCGGACAGGTACCGACAGGCCAAGCGGTGTGCGGCTTCAGCGGTCGCAGAGGCAAAAACTCGGACATGGGAGGAGTTCGGGGAGGCCATGGAAAACGACTTCCGGACGGCTTCGAAGCAATTCTGGACCACCATCCGTCGCCTCAGGAAGGGGAAGCAGTGCACTATCAACACCGTGTATGGCGAGGATGGTGTTCTGCTGACCTCGACTGCGGATGTTGTGGATCGGTGGAGGGAATACTTCGAAGACCTCCTCAATCCCACCAACACGTCTTCCTATGAGGAAGCAGTGCCTGGGGAGTCTGTGGTGGGCTCTCCTATTTCTGGGGCTGAGGTTGCTGAGGTAGTTAAAAAGCTCCTCGGTGGCAAGGCCCCGGGGGAGGTTGAGATCCGCCCGGAGTTCCTTAAGGCTCTGGATGCTGTGGGGCTGTCTTGGTTGACAAGACTCTGCAGCATCGCGTGGACATCGGGGGCGGTACCTCTGGATTGGCAGACCGGGGTGGTGGTTCCTCTCTTTAAGAAGGGGAACCGGAGGGTGTGTTCTAACTATCGTGGGATCACACTCCTCAGCCTTCCCGGTAAGGTCTATTCAGGAGTACTGGAGAGGAGGCTACGCCGGATAGTCGAACCTCGGATTCAAGAGGAACAGTGTGGTTTTCGTCCTGGTCGTGGAACTGTGGACCAGCTCTATACTCTCGGCAGGGTCCTTGAGGGTGCATGGGAGTTTGCCCAACCAGTCTACATGTGTTTTGTGGACTTGGAGAAGGCATTCGACCGTGTCCCTCGGGAAGTCCTGTGGGGAGTGCTCAGAGGGTATGGGGTACCGGACTATCTGATTGTGGCAGTCCGCTCCCTGTATGCTCAGTGCCAGAGCTTGGTCCGCATTGCCGGCAGTAAGTCGGACACGTTTCCAGTGAGGGTTGGACTCCGCCAAGGCTGCCCTTTGTCACCGATTCTGTTCATAACTTTTATGGACAGAATTTCTAGGCGCAGTCAAGGCGTTGAGGGGATCTGTTTTGGTGGCTGCAGGATTAGGTCTCTGCTTTTTGCAGATGATGTGGTCCTGATGGCTTCATCTGGCCAGGATCTTCAGCTCTCACTGGATCGGTTCGCAGCCGAGTGTGAAGCGACTGGGATGAGAATCAGCACCTCCAAGTCCGAGTCCATGGTTCTCGCCTGGAAAAGGGTGGAGTGCCATCTCCGGGTTGGGGAGGAGATCTTGCCCCAAGTGGAGGAGTTCAAGTACCTCGGAGTCTTGTTCACGAGTGATGGAAGAGTGGATCGTGAGATCGACAGGCGGATCGGTGCGGCGTCTTCAGTAATGCGGATGCTGTATCGATCCGTTGTGGTGAAGAAGGAGCTGAGCCGAAAGGCAAAGCTCTCAATTTACCGGTCGATCTACGTTTCCATCCTCACCTATGGTCATGAGCTTTGGGTTATGACCGAAAGGATAAGATCACGGGTACAAGCGGCCGAAATGAGTTTCCTCCGCCGGGTGGCGGGGCTCTCCCTTAGAGATAGGGTGAGAAGCTCTGCCATCCGGGGGGAGCTCAAAGTAAAGCCGCTGCTCCTCCACATCGAGAGGAGCCAGATGAGGTGGTTCGGGCATCTGGTCAGGATGCCACCCGAACGCCTCCCTAGGGAGGTGTTTAGGGCACGTCCGACCGGTAGGAGGCCGCGGGGAAGACCCAGGACACGTTGGGAAGACTATGTCTCCCGGCTGGCCTGGGAACGCCTCGGGGTCCCACAGGAAGAGCTGGACGAAGCGGCTGGGGAGAGGGAAGTCTGGGCTTCCCTGCTTAGGCTGCTGCCCCCGCGACCCGACATCGGATAAGCGGAAGAAGATGGATGGATGGATGGATGGATTTATGGAACATGTCCACAATCCAGCTGTCAACACTGATTATTGCTTTGTTGCATTTCTTTTCACAGTTCTTTTTGACAGACATTTAAAAAAAAATCTCACGTAGCCCTTGGCATACCTTCAAGTACCCCCAGGGGTACGCGTACCTCCATTTGAGAACCACTGATCTATAGTATTTAAGTTTAATAGAAGTGTAATTGCTTGTTACTGTATGACTGTAGACTACTCCAGCAGACTTCCACTCAAGCTAGCTAGCTGTTCCTGTACTTGTTAAAAGATTTTGGGGCCAATATCTCTCGCCAGCTAGGTTTATGTACCACCACAGTCTCATAATGAACCGAAAATATTTCTCTTCAAGCAGCGATGCTAATTTTCTCTATGTTAAATCCCATCCATTTATGCTAACAACGTTAGCGATCCAAATTGACCTTTTTAGTGATCTGTAAAGTTCAACTAGCAAATACTAAATCAAAACGTGTAGTTTCCTCTGTTTGATTTAGCATGCTGATTGAGTGTTAATTTATTCATCTAGCCTATTTCTATTCATTTGTCCATCAGTAAAATATTTTTAAAGACTACTCCAATTGTTTAGCTGACTATTTATATCTGTGTGTGGCATTGCATTAGTGTTTTACAAGAATAAATAAATACACACAGAATAATGCCACGTACACAAATCTGATGTGTGGAGACATTTCACCCCAACCAATGTAGGCGGAAAGGCTGCGTACATTTGCAAATACTGTGCAAAGAGCTACGTCAAAAATGCCACAAAGATGCAGCGGCATATAGACAAGTGCCCAATAATATATAATTATTGTAATACCCCATTAATTCCCATATATATTCCCATTAAAGGGGAACATTATCACCAGACCTATGTAAGCGTCAATATATACCTTGATGTTGCAGAAAAAAGACCATATATTTTTTTAACCGATTTCCGAACTCTAAATGGGTGAATTTTGGCGAATTAAACGCCTTTCTATTATTTGCTCTCGGTGCGATGACGTCACAACGTGACGTCACATCGGGAAGCAATCCGCCATTTTCTCACTTTCGTCGGTGTGTTGTCGGAGGGTGTAACAACACGAACAGGGACGGATTCAAGTTTCACCAGTGGCCCAAAGATGCGAAAGTGGCAAGAAATTGGACGAAATTTGTTCAAAATACGAGGCTGTGGGGAAAGCCGACAAAATGGTCAGTCGTTTGTTCCGCACACTTTACCGACGAAAGCTATGCTACGACAGAGATGGCAAGAATGTGTGGATATCCTGCGACACTCAAAGCAGATGCTGACATCAACTCCAAAACTGGACGGATCAGCTTTCAGGAAAAGAGAGAGGATGAGGGTATGTCTACAGAATATATTAATTGATGAAAACTTTATTCATTACTCGCGGTTTTACGTAAATTATTATACATAAACTGTGTTTACCAATAATTTAGCTTAAAAACATTTTTTTTTCCCAATCATTCGAGTACATTCGGGTAGTCTTGTGTAATGCAGTATTTTGTGTCTACTTAGGTATGGTTAACCTGAGTGCTGAAATCGTGGAAAAATATATGTTCTTAGCGCGCCTGAAATGGGCTGTCTGCACTCTCAAAGTGCATGTTGTTGCCAAATGTATTTCATATGCTGTAAACCTAGTTCATAGTTGTTAGTTTCCTTTAATGCCAAACAAACACATACCAATCGTTGGTTAGAAGGCGATCGCCAAATTCGTCCTCGCTTTCTCCCGTGTCGCTGGCTGTCGGTTTCGCTTGCAAACGGTTCAAACCGCTAGGGCTCAATAGCTTCAGTTTCTTCTTCAATTTCGTTTTCGCTACCTGCCTCCACACTACAACCATCCGTTTCAATACATGCGTAATCTGTTGAATCGCTTAAGCCGCTGAAATCCGAGTCTGAATCCGAGCTAATGTCGCTATACCTTGCTGTTTTATCCGCCATGTTTGTTTGTATTGGCATCACTGTGTGACGTCACAGGGAAATGGACGGGTGTGTATATAACGATGGTTAAAATCAGGCACTTTGAAGCTTTTTTTAGGGATATTGCGTGATGGGTAAAATTTTGAAAAAAACTTCGAAAAATAAAATAAGCCACTGGGAACTGATCTTTAATGGTTTTAACCCTTCTGAAATTGTGATAATGTTCCCCTTTAATTCCCATGGACGGTGTCCAACTTTGAATAATCAAAAAATGTTTAATATTTCCAAACTTCCCGAGCTTAACTTCCCGTGGTAAATTTCCGGAAAGTTTCCGGAAATTTACCAGAAACTTTCCACCCCTTTACAATCCTAGTTTCTGATAAAGTGAAAGTTTTCTGCAATAATTGTTTGGAAGGCCTAGACAGAGAAATTGTGGTCATGATGTTAATGTCTGTTACTTTCAAAGAAAACTAACCAGTTTTGAAGACGACTTGCTGAATTACCTAAAAATTAATTGAGTCACCTTAGGTCCTCCCACGGTTAAAAGAAAGGGCTTGGCGAAAAAACAGAAAATCTGAACCTGAGTGGTGAGATTTTCTGAGGATGTGTGAGACATGTTTGTTGCCCTAGGGCCTACAGGATAAATATATTGTGCAATTTAGACACAGTGTTGTCACACAGTGTGACTTGTGCAAAAAGGAATATACTGTAGATGTTTAAACAATTACACGATCAGGACAAGAAATGTGCAGATGACTCACCGACCAGACATCTCTTGTTTGTTTTGTTTCTTTCCTTTCCTGTGTCTTTGCTGACAGAAGATAAAGCATTTGGGGTAAAGTTATAAAAGCTCTTTGTTGTTGCCCACCACTTCCCTCATACTTGTATTTATGCTTTTTAAGTCTTCCATCAAAATGTTGGTTTAACAATGAAAAAAATTCCAGCTGCTCCCTTTCAGGTTCTTGTTAATGTCATGTGGGTATGAAAACGATTACAATGTCCTCTGTTAGGACTCACATAACTTGTGGGGACAGTTTCCATAATGCAAATATCGCAAGGTTAGAGCGTAGTGTTAGGAATATGATAGGAGTGAAAACAATCACTTGAATCTCTTTTTCTGTTGTGAGAACCAGGACATCAATACACTTTCAGACAATATGATTTAGGAATACAATTGAGATTTGCTAGGATTTAGAATGAGTGTGGGGTCAACAATGGGGTTTGCAGTTTAATGCATTGAAGACAAAATGTCACTTATGCATGAACAGAACAATGTATATGGTCTTAATCTGATTTATATTAATTCATTTCGTTGTTAAGATTTCTGTAGAGCAGGGGTTCCTAAACCTTTTTGACCCACTTTGGATTCAAAGAATTTGCCTGGGGATTGGGCTATCTATTTGTGTGTGTGTGTGTGTGTGTGTGTGTGTGTGTGTGTGTGTGTGTGTGTGTGTGTGTGTGTGTGTGTGTGTGTGTGTGTGTGTGTGTGTGTGTGTGTGTGTGTGTGTGTGTGTGTGTATACATATATATACACACATATACAGTCGTGGTCAAAAGTTTACATACACTTGTAAAGAACATAATGTCATGGCTGTCTTGAGTTTCCAATAATTTCTACAACTCTTATTTTTTTGTGATAGAGTGATTGGAGCACATACTTGTTGGTCACAAAAAACATTCATGAAGTTTGGTTCTTTTATGAATTTATTATGGGTCTACTGAAAATGTGACCAAATCTGCTGGGTCAAAAGTATACATACAGCAATGTTAATAATTAGTTACATGTCCCTTGGCAAGTTTCCCTGCAATAAGGCGCTTTTGGTAGCCATCCACAAGCTTCTGCTTGAATTTTTGACCACTCCTCTTGACAAAATTGGTGCAGTTCAGCTAAATTTGTTGGTTTTCTGACATGGACTTGTTTCTTCAGCATTGTCCACAGGTTTAAGTCAGAACTTTGGGAAGGCCATTCTAAAACCTTAATTGTAGCCTGATTTAGCCATTCCTTTACCACTTTTGATGTGTTTTTGGGGTCATTTGCCTGTTGGAAAAACCAACTGCGCCCAAGACCCAACCTCCGGGCTGATGATTTTAGGTTGTCCTGAAGAATTTGGAGGTAATCTTCCTTTTTCATTGTCCCATTTACTCTCTGTAAAGCACCAGTTCCATTGGCAGCAAAACAGGCCCAGAGCATAATACTACCACCACCATGCTTGACGGTAGGTGTGGTGTTCCTGGGATTAAAGGCCTCACCTTTTCTCCTCCAAACATATTGCTGGGTATTGTGGCCAAACAGCTCAATTTTTGTTTCATCTGACCACAGAACTTTCCTCCAGAAGGTCTTATCTTTGTCCATGTGATGTCAGATGAAACAAAAATTGAGCTGTTTGGCCACAATACCCAGCAATATGTTTGGAGGAGAAAAGGTGAGGCCTTTAATCCCAGGAACACCATGCCTAGACTGAGCAGCTGGACAGGATAAATAAAAAATAGTTTAAAAAAAATGTAGTTGGCATGTTCCGCGGACCAGATTGCGGAAGCTGGCAAGCCCAATCCAGCCCGCGGGCCTTTGTGGCCTTAGTTTGGGGAACCCTGCTTAGGGCTGGACGATATGGACCAAAACTATTTTCCTGATGTATATCGCAATATTTGTTTTGGAAAGTAAATGTAGACAAAGTCAAACCCAAATATGCGCGTCAAGTTGTTTTATTGAAACAAATACTTAACATGAATACATTTTTGAGAATTGTTAAGTTTCATGCATAGATAGATGCACATAAAAATGGTAAAACACCTTGAAAACAATAGTTAAGTATAATCTTCACTAAAACAAACCTTTGGCAATACTGAAATCCTCAGCTAATAACTAAAACACAAAAGAGCAAAATATAAAATAACGTCTTGGGTTGAAGAGGACATTTTAAACATCAACAGCAATATGAAAATAATTTAGCTTTAACAATAGTGTTTTTTTTAGCTCAACATTTTTAGAAAACCCCTGTTTCCCATAGAAATTTAAGCCAGGAACACCGAGCTGCCAACTGCAGGATGATGTGTGGCAGCTGACAATATTGCCTCTGCAGTTCAACACCCTTTCATATTGTGTGTACATTTGTTGTGGCAGTGCTTCTTCAACAACGTAGTTGTGATTGGGAAGCTCATACAACAAATTAATAATCTTTTTTAACTGTTTTTTTTTCATACCGTTTTAACTGGCAACATATCTATTCACACAAAGTTTATATTTTGGCAGATATGTCTTCTCCATCGTTTTCAAGTGCATCCATCACTCTTGTATTGTTGATTTGACACAATCACGTAAATTGCAACTCGCCACGCTGCTGTCATGAACGCATGTTGCCCTGAGTGATGCCGAGGCTTCAGTCAAACGGATACGATTGCTGGCAATTTTTCTGAGGATTATTTTTTTTATTGAAAGCAAAATCCTGTTAAAAAAAAAAAAAAACGGGATCGGGAAAGGAGGACAAAATACGTGATTTACCAGCAAAAAGGGGACGGTTGACAGGTATGCTTTTATAGAATTTGTATCAAAACTTACCCCAACTCACTGTGTGTGGAGGAGTTGGGACACAGAAACCAACGCAGAGAGAGAGACTGCCGCATCAAAACATTAAGAATTACATATATCGGTATAGTGGTTTTGTCTCAAATACATACCTCTTTCTAAAATATACCAACATAATTCAAAATAACATAATACCAATATGCGTAGGGGATTCAAAAAAGAGTGTCTTATTTTTCTTTGTCACTAAATGTATTTGTATACTACTTTGAGTACATTTCCCTAAGATTGCTCCATTAATTTGAATGTGGCTCTTTTTGTCTGTCCTTAGCCCGCTTTTATATGTTTTAAATACGATGCAAAAACTTTTTCGTGTTTGTTTTTTCAATTGAAAGGAAGTGTGACTTTATTGCCGATGCAAATTGATGTATCAATATTTCACAAACCAAAAATGCAGATGAGGATTTTTGTTTTCAATCTGAAAAATTGGTGTATGAAGTCTAAGTAAAAAAGGGGCTTCGGCCTGAGATCTACTGTATATGTTCTATATTCTTGAATGCCAAAGTATACAATGGTAAAACACATATACCCTCCTGAGAACCAGCGTACTCTGCAGTGGTTTGTGTAGCAATTTCTTTCTTTTTTTTTTTTTTTTTTGCAAAAAGCAATTCAGAAAATCTAACAAAAGAAATCAACCAAAAACAAAGGTCCAAAAAAAAAATACAGTCAGATGCAATTTGATTTCCAAATGTTAAAATTAAATATAATCATCATGATGATTGTTTGCCGTTAGCGTTGATAGTCGTCTATATTTTGGGCTTGAAAAACAAACAACTATGATTATTAGCTTTAAAGCATGTAGAAACCATTCAAAATTCCCATCAGGCACACCTAGGTAATCTGTTGATTGAGTGAGCCTGAATTCGTGTGACTTTTGAGTCGCTCCAATTAAAAGAGATGTGCAGTCGACAGTGTGTACCAAATACAAACATGTTAATTATATATGCCAGGAGTTGTTCAGTCCTTTATTATAAAATTTACGCCCGTACAGTGATTTATATAAATCAGCATTGCCCACAAAGCAGTAAAACTCTAATTGTTTCTTCCATTTTGAAAGTCTGGCGTGCATTAAGGATGTGGTGAGTAATAAAAATGACTTTTAATCAATCCTCTCGTTGATAAGTTGATGTGTGAATGGTCTCGCCTACCTGACAGGGCTACCATATGTTGATTTTGTTTTTATTGGCTGACAGCGCCTCTTAAAAGCTACCGCTAAACAACCTTGTACAAATGAGAATGTTTCTTTTTTGTGTTTTTGAGTATTTTCAAGTACAGACGACTATCATAAGAGGTCTCATCTATTAAACTGTTTGTAGAATTCTGACTAAAGGCTGGTGGACACCAGAAACCAAAAAACATTTATTTCAATGAGCGGTTGTGTTTTTATAGATCACATACATTGCGGTAAAACCATCAAAGTGAACTGTTCAGCCCCGTTTTGTGCATACACATGCGGTAAAGATGAAATCCCAGACCTGTAAAAATTACTGACAAAGACTCTACTAAGATTTAAATAGCGTGTGCAATATATAAAATTGTGGGCATGTTGCAGGTGATCTATTAATACTGCTAGTACAATTTAACCTGACTCTCGCCAGATCCTTGTAGTTCGCTGAGCTCCACACAAGGATCTGGGACTTCTCAATAGGAGATGAATTTCAGAAGGCGGGGCCTTGTAAAAAAAATAATTGTATGTGATTGGATAAACCACTTGTCCGTTATCGTGAATGACGTGCTACTTCAACCACTCGCATCGAGATCAACCCGTGACGCTGATGAGAGCGACGCTGGGAAATCCAAAACAAAACAGCCGACATATTGGATAACGACAGAGCGAAAAGTTACAGAACTTTTACTGAAACAACGCAGCAATGTCAGTAGACGATCGATGTCGTTTGTGCAAAGAAAATATGCAGAATCAATGTCAGCACACGACTCCTCGCAGCATGCCGCCATTGTTGTTTGAGTCAAACAGTCGCTTCGGCGCTATGTCACATCTATGAAATCCCGCCCGGCGATCCTGATTGGTTCATTATTTTTTGCTATCTTGAAGGAGTTTGCAATGCCCTCGAGCCCAGATCCTTGTGTGGAGCTCAGCGAACTACAAGGCTCTGGCGAGAATCAGGTTAAATACAATTGAAAACGAGTGCAAAAGAGGTGCAGAACACTCCATTTAAATGAGGTTTTAGTGTGTGCTGTCACCGTGGAGACACTCATTTCCTTTAACTTTCATGGTGCAACATGTGACGTTCCATCATGTTTTGTTGACATGCGGCACACAAATATATTACGTACCACCTTTTATGGGCTATATTGAAATGCAGTCTGGGCAACAGAACCTACTTTTAGCACGCTGAAAGTGCACATTAGGAGGCGCTGCGGTGTTGTGATGGTGCACCTAGAATGATGTGGCTAGAAAATGCATATTGTAAGAATTTTTCCATAAAGGGTATATATACAGTATATATTTATATATTAGGATTGTACGGTGTACCGGTACTACATATATAAATATATATATATATATATATATATATATATATATATATTAGGATTGTACAGTGTATCGGTACCAGTATAGTATGGCGGTACCAGTATAGTATGGCGGTACTAATGAATCAAAAACGGTATTTTCTCTGTTTGAAAAGTACCGGTTCCCCCCTTTTATTTTACGGGCCTGACGGCGCGCTGTCGTCACACCATGACATTGCTGGTTTTACGAGCAGCGGAGCACGTTTGGCAGCGCACAATCACAGAGTACTTACAAGCAGACAAGGTGTGTAGACATAAATATATGATGGTATATATATATATATATATATATATATATATATATATATATATATATATATATATACTGTATATATATATATATATATACCACCTATATGTAAGATTTTAAGAGATATATTATCAAAATAGCTATATTTCATATAGGAGATATATTATTTTAAAAAATATATCACCTATATAAAAAATGGCATGCAATATTAATTTTCTTGTATCTGAATCATTCCAGACAAACCATCACAATACAATGTGTTCACAGATAATAGGAAAAATAAACATTGAAACGAATGTGTACGAAACATACACATTAAAATCCAGCAGGTACCGTATTTTACTATAAGGCGCACTTAAAATCTTTTTTTTTTTTTAAACTCTGTGCGCCTTATAACTTGGTGCGTCTAATGTACGGAATAATTCTGTTTTTGCTTTACAACCATGAAAGCGCTAAAACATACGGGTATAGTGAGTTTACATTATTTACCCAAGGAACTTCAGTTATTAGAGAGTTCTGGTCGGACGGTTTTTCACGGGACACATTTCCTGTGTGGTTGTTTCCGGATGAGGAGATGCTGCTCCGTTATTGATTTAAGTAAAGTCTGAATGTCATTAAAACAGTTAGCTCCATCTTTTGGCACTTCTTCCACTCCCGTCCTTGCACGCTACATCGCTACAACAAAGATGACAAGGAGAAGACGCTGCTGAAGTAGCGCCACGTAAATAAGACCGCCCACAAAACGACGCATCCGGACGCGATTGTCAGAAAGCAGCTTGAAGATGATCTATAAAACATAATCTATGCAACATTTTGACTAAAGAACCACTATTACATGTTATGTACACAAGGAAGTGTTTTCAAGTAAT
Organism: Nerophis lumbriciformis; assembly: GCF_033978685.3. Taxonomy (NCBI): domain Eukaryota; kingdom Metazoa; phylum Chordata; class Actinopteri; order Syngnathiformes; family Syngnathidae; genus Nerophis; species Nerophis lumbriciformis. Next base: position 19,101,225 of record NC_084548.2, read on the forward strand.
ACAAAAATTATAATAATATGACTCCTTTAATGCGCCCTGTGCTTTATATATGAAAAAAGATCAAAAATAGACCATTCATCGGCAGTGCGCCTTATAATCCGGTGCGCCCTATGGTCCGGAAAATACAGTAATTACAATATTAATGGATAAATATAGCTTATTATTTGCGCGCTATTGACTAGTGATGCACCAAAAATTTGGCCGTGAAAAAGGACTTACTTTGATCACCGTGACAGCACTTCCGAAACCGTATGTTGTGATGACGCAAGCTATACACACAGGGTTGTCTAGATCGGAGGCAGCATGTTTGCGATGTGCCATCAATGTGGACATACTTTAATATATTTGCGATATACCGGCGGACAGCCATCTTCAAAATTTAAGATGACACTGGTGGCTTTTAAGGAGAGTTGCGTGAAGCAAGTGTGACGTCAGGCTCTTTGCCACTCGTTTTTCATCGTGGACATGGAATCTGCGGAAGTAAAGAGTCTCTAAACACAAGTTCAGTCTACAATAACACCAAAAATAGATGTTATATTTGTTGCAAGTCGTTTTAAATTAAAAAAAGAGACACTAAAAAGATTGGAGAAATCTGTAGAATTGTCTTTGTTTTTCAAATTCTCAAAGTATATTGTGCAATATAAGCAACAAACAATTGAAAAATAGAGCAAAACAAAATATCAGGCAAAAAAATATATATGTTATTACTGTAATTATTAACAGATTAGTTTTAAATGTTTTTTTGTGTGCTATTTTTAAAGAAAATATATGGATCATAGAAAATATTGTGCTGTCATATTGACCACACCTTTAGCCACACCCCCAACCACGCCCCCACCGCTAAAGGGATCTTTGCAATCTAGGAGAAACCTTGTTCTGCATGAAGACAGACTTGCTAAATGGATTGCACTTTCTGCAGTTGAAAAAAATAAAGAAAACATACCGTATTTTTCGGAGTATAAGTCACACCTGCCGAAAATGCATAACAAAGAAGGAAAAAAAAACATATATAAGTCGCACTGGAGTATAAGTTGCATTTTTAGGGGAAATTTATTTGATAAAACCCAACACCAAGAATAGACATTTGAAAGGCAATTTCAAATAAACAAAGAATAGTGAACAACAGGCTGAATAAGTGTACGTTATATGAGGCATAAATAACCAACTGAGAACGTGCCTGGTATGTTAACGTAACATATTATGGTAAGAGTCATTCAAATAACTATAACATAAAGAACATGCTATACGTTTACCAAACAATCTGTCACTCCTAATCGCTAAATCCCATGAAATCTTATCCTCTTCTAAGATGTTTAAAGTTAAAATAAATATATTTTTAGTTCTTTCAATTACTTTTAGTTCCTTGCTCATCAGAAAAAAATGTATGTTAAAAACGGCATTATGTAAACAACCCCACAACCTTACTGAAATCTTCAATTTCATCTTAAATTATTTTTCCTGCAAGTTTTGACAATATAACTAGATGGAATGGTGAAATGAAAAGAGCCGTAAGGTTGTAAAATATCCATAAATAACACAGATATACAACTATTTGATGATCAAGGTAACAGCAACCATGAGAACAATGCCAAGTAACTTCCTTTGTAGCCTCCAAAGTGACCCTTTCAATGTCGGAGTAGACTTGTCGACCCCTCCTGTGCCGCATGGCACGGCCACAGTAAATCCTGAAAACCGCCCAAGCTATGAACCTTGGGTAATTAATAAGATCCCCATTACATGCCTTGTGCCCGTTGTTTGCTATTTCAACACCCCATTTGTGCCACGATTACAGTCATTATCAGTCAACGCCATTAATTCTCTACCCGATGTCAGTACTGCATACTAATATATTGGGCTTTAAAATCTTTTTTTTTTTACCTTTCAAGGATTGTTTGTTGGAGCTGAGCCAAGAGGTGCTGCTCTAAATTAGGAGTCATCTGGCGACTCGGAAGGAGGCCTTTGAATATAGGGCTGCTGCATCTTTGGAGATAGTTCAAATGTTCCCTTTGATTATTTTCCTTTCCCCTCCAAAATGAATCTTTATTAAGCTTAAAATCCTGAATAAAATGAAATTATCAGACTGCAAAATATTGCTTTGTTTTCTCACTCTATTCCCTTGTGCACGCATGCAAATTATAATGCTTATTTATGTAAATGAGGTGTCGTCTTTAATTAGTTTTGCTTGGAGGAATTAAAATACATGTATTTTCTCCTGAAATGATTTGTTTTGTTGTTCTGTCGAGTTTAAGTTTCAAAATGAATGATTATGCCTACTAAAAAGGTTTATTAAAGCTCGCTTTGAAAATATCTTCTCCTCCCACTTCCCCAGAAGAGAATTTAGTCTGTGAAATCAAAAATCTTCTTCAGGCTGTTCTCCGAGCACCACTTGTAAATCTTGATCCACTTTTACTTACCAAATAGAAGCATTTGGGACAAAACTATGTGTGGTAATGATATTCAAGTGGACAGCCTTGAAGCTTACATGCTTACATCTATACTGTATACTAATATGCATCTTGATGTAAGTGTTAAACCAATGCCAAGTAAGCTACACTGTGATAATGTGTTGATTCTATTAGCATTTTGTTGATACATCACAGAAACACACTTGGAGCAAATCCAGCCATGAGTTGAGAGCTGTGTTATTATTCAAATGTTAATACTGATGTAAATTTAGACAGCCTGTCAGCTTCTGAGACTGAACTCACAACAGATTTGGGGCCTATTTTAATATTTGTCTAAAAGGATTTGCAATGTAGTAATAAATCGAGCACACTGCACGTTTTTTTGTGTATTTGCTGTTGATTTACAGTGCAGGTCTGAGTGGCCATCAAACAAAAAAACTGCTTTATGTCATTATAGAAGGTGTTGGGTCATCCTCAACTGGCTACGTCACACAGTATTTCACTACTTTGGGTATAAAGTGACCAACTGCATTTGCGGTTATTTTTCAATATTATTAATCAGTATTCAGCATCTCTTCCAGATGAGCTAAAATGGTAAGTTAATATTCCCCCTCCCCAGCTTCAAAGTGTGATTTATGACAAGGAAGCTCAAACCATTATAGCATTTTTATTATTATTGTTCTTTCACGGCTAATGCAACAATAGATTTTTGCATGATTGATGCATTACAGTAAACATTAGATGATTGCATTACTTTGCATAGAACAGCTAAATGACACAAGATTACTTATTGTTATTTTCCTCCAAGATCTTACTCTAAGTGCAATGCGTACAGTATTTCTTGGCATGTATTGATTACTGCACGTGCAGCACACATACACATGGAATACAATGCGGATGCAAATGTTGACCGTCTGCAAAAGCAACAATGCTTTGCAGAGAAAACTGCCTTTGTTGAAAGAAAGTAACTTTCATTATAGTCAACATTTTTTACAATGAATCAAAAAAATTGACTCTTGTCTGACATACTATAATGGCAAAATGTTGTGACATGCAGCACACAGATATAATATGAACCACTTTTTGTGCTACACTGAAACACAGTCTAGACCAGTGTGCCGCGGCACACTGGTGTGCCGTGATATATTTGCCTGGTGTGCCGTGGGAAATTATGCAACTTCACCTATTTGGTCCAAAAAAATATTTTTTGCAAATCAATAGTCATAATAATGTGCCGTTGTCTAGTGCCTGTGCTGTGTAGAGCTTGGCAGGGTAACCATGTAATACTCCATATCAGTAGGTGGCAGCAGGTAGTTCATTGCTTTGTAGAAGTCGGAACGCGTCAAGGATGGTTTGTCGTGATCCCAATAG